>NC_138771.1:561769605-561849605 GCF_965119305.1 Pelophylax lessonae | reverse complement strand
ACTCTGGTCCGACCACATCTGGAGTATTCTGTCCAGTTATGGTCGCCAGTCCTCAGGAGGGATGTGTTGGAGCTGGAGAGAGTCCAGAGAAGGGCAACTAAACTGATTAGGGGATTGGAGGACCTTAATTATGAAGAGCGTCTGCAATCGCTTGATTTATTCTCCCTGGAGAAGAGACGCCTGAGGGGGACATGATAGCAATTTATAAATATCTCAATGGGGATCTCGGCATAGAAAAACAGCTATTTAGTCGAAGGGATTGCATGAAGACTCGAGGGCATACAATGCGATTAGAGGAGAAGCGTTTTAACCTCAGGCAACGTGGGGGGTTCTTTACTGTTAGGGCTACAAGATTGTGGAATTCTCTACCACAAGAGGTGGTTTCTGCAGGAAGTATGGTGGCTTTCAAAAGACTATTAGACATACATCTCAAGGTTCAGAACATTCAGGGCTATGTGAGATGATTACAGCCACACACACCTACACAGGTTGAACTGGATGGACTATTGTCTTTATTCAACCTCACCTACTATGTAACTATTATACAGGATTTATATAGCGCCACCAGTTTGCGCAGCGCTTAACAAAATGAAGGCAGACATTACAGTTGCAATACAATTTGGAACAAAAGGAATCAGAGGGCCCTGCTCATTAGAGCTTACAATCTAAAAGGGAGGGTCAGGTCAATTGATACAAAAGGCAAAAGCTGTGGGGGATGAGCTGATGGAGAAAGTGAAACAGTGTTATTAGTTAGTAGCCGGATAGGTTTCTTTAAAGTGAAGGGTTTTCAGGGATCGTCTAAAGATGGATAGATTAGGGGACAGTCGGACAGATTGGGGTAGAGAGTTCCAAAGAATGGGAGAAGCTCTGGAGAAATCCTGGAGGCGAGCATGGGAAGAGGTGACAAGGGAGCTAGAGAGCAGGAGGTCTTGGGAGGACCCAAGAGAGTGGCTTGGTTGATATTTTGAGATCAGGTTAGTGATGTAGCTGGGGGCAGAGTTGTGGATGGCTTTGTAAACTATTGTTAGCACTTTGAATTTTATTCGTTGGGTGAGTGGAAGCCAGTGTAGGGATTGGCAGAGAGGGGTGGAGGACACTGAACGGTTGGTGAGGTGGATAAGTCTTGCAGCAGCATTCATTATGGATTGAAGGGGTGATAATCTATGTAAGGGTAATCCAATGAGGAGGGAGTTGCAATAGTCGAGGTGAGAGATAACCAGGGCGTGAATTAAAAGCTTGGTGGTGTCATTGGTTAAAAAGGGCCGTATTCTAGCGATGTTGCGGAGGTTAAGGCGGCATGATTTGGACAGGGATTGGATGTGAGCCTGAAAGCACATTGCAGAGTCCAGGGTTACCCGTAGCACCCTGGCATGTGTGGAAGGACTGATAGTTGTTCCATTGATCTTGACAGAGAATTCCGGAGAGGGGGCACGTGGAGGAGGTATACAGCTAAATATCCAAGGTACTGGCTAGAGAGATCTATAATAATTATTATTATACAGGATTTATATAACGCCAACAATTTGCGCAGCGCTTTACATTGTGGGGGAAGACAATACAGTTACAGTACAATTCAAAACAGGAGGAATCGTTGGAGCTTACAATCTAGAAGGGAGGGTCAAGTGAAACAAAAGGCAGTAACCGAGGGAGATGGGCAGATGGATAAAATGAAGGTAGAGTTGTTAGGTGTGGGTAGGATAGGCTTCTCTGAAGAGGAGGGTTTTCAGAGATCGAGTAGGAGATAATCGGACAGATAAGGGTAAGGAGTTCCACAGGATTGGAGAGGCTCTGGTAAAGTCCTGGAGGCGAGCACGGGAGGAAGTGACAAGGGAGCTAGAGAGCAGGAGGTTTTGAGAGGAACGAAGAGAGATTGGGTTGGTATTTTGAGACTAGGCTAGTGATGTAGTTGGGGGCTAAGCTGTGGATTGCTTTGTAAGATGTTGTTAGTATTTTGAATTTGATTCGTATAATTGAGATCACACTGCCTTTTAGGACTAAGGACCACTGCTATAAGTATGATTTATAGCGATGATCCATGCCAGTATACAGCACAGTTCGCATCTCTTCCCCCAATGTGTTTGGTTATAAGACGATACTCATTACCTCTCATGGTGTCCTATGTAAGACTTCTAACTGTTTAGTTGACCACTACTTACTATCTTGCATCCCTGTAGTACTCATTATCCTCCCTTTATATAAACATTATGCACACAGTCAATTCTAGATTTTATATAATGATCCCAATAAAGGTTATATTTTATTCCATTTGTCAAGATGCGTCCCTCATTCTGTTAAAATAATTATTTCCAAATAAGGTATACTCATTTTATGTAAGGTATTGGTTAGTACATAGGAACACAGACAGCAATGCAAACTTGACGAAGTTTTAACCCCCTACTCAGCCTATCCAAAACTAGAACAAAACATTTCCACTGGAGTTGGGCTATCCTTTGATCCAGGAATGGGATGTCATGGGTTCTCTTACTCTCCTCCAGCATTGGACAGTTCTGTAAGAATGTACCAGATAATAACAAGTTGGCCCAAAGCGGCTTAACAAATCACCCATGTCCTTGGTTTGCTGAATTTACGGGATGTGGGATGAATAATGCTGGATGTCATTCAACCAGGAAGTGGACTGACACTGTTTCGCATAGCAGGGAGTGTGAGGGGGCTATGCTGGAGGTAGGGCAAGTATTGCACGGGATTTTTTTTTAATTTCATATCTTGCAGAGACTTTTTTTAATTCACATACTGCAATTAACTTTTCAGATATTGCAGTTAACTGATTTCAGCTTGAGCAAAAATGTAATCTTGAGTGAAAACCAAAAAGGAATTCGCGCTTAGGATAAAGAAACAAATTATAGGGAAAAATTACAAGAGTATATGTGCACCAGTTGGCTGCAGCCCACTTCGGAATACAACCTCAAAGAGGTTATACGCTATATGTGAAGAAGAAAGAAGAAGTGTTTGGCGCTGCCAATATATGTGTGAAGTAAAATAAATAAGTGTATATGTAGTGGGAGATCCTCTATGTAAATGTCAAAGGAATAAATACAATAAATAAATGTACAATAATAAAATGTGCAGGAAATAGAGTACAATAAATATATAAATAAATACTTCCTGTACTATATGTCAGGATTATTTTAAAATTGAGAAGAAGTAAAATTCAATCTGTGATATAAGACCCTTCCACTAAATGGCAACAATAAATAGGCATAATAATCTATACGATAGTGTAAATAGGAAATATTCAGAATTTAAAAAATATAAAAAAAATACACATAAACTGGTGCCCATAGAGTGAAAATTTTAGAAATAACACTGAAAAAGTGCAACGTATGTGGTAAACACCACTAAAGGAAAAGGGAATCCTGTGACAAAAAAAAAAAAATGACTAAAATAATAATCATGCAGATTAATGTGAGATAGCCGATTAATAGATTAAGGTGAAATGAATATTTAATAAAGTGAAATAGAGTGAAAAAATGGCTCGATAAGTTGGTTAAAATAATTCCTTAGTAAATAAAGTGCCAGGTGCTAATAATAGTGGTCCACAGTGATCCGTGTCACATAGGACTCTAAGACCCTGGTGAAGTGTAGAGGTTAAAGGGTTTCAATGCACTGATAAAAATACCAGTTGAAACGTGAAAAAATATAAGCTCAAAAGATTAGATATATATCCTATATAAAGTACATCAAAGGCAGTGGCATGCCACTAGAAAGTTTGCATGAATATGTGGTCAAAAAAGTGCACAAAATGTGCAAAAAAAGTCTCCAAAAACGTATACAGTTCAAAAAGTCCACAGTTATGGTAGCGTGCTAATATCCCAGGTGCCGCGGGGTGGGTAATTAAGAGGTGAAGGATCCGGTGCTCCCCTATCCCGTGGGTCCGGTGCTCCCCTTTCCAGTAAATCCCGTGCTTACCAGAAGGAACTCCCCACACGGGTAGAGCGCAGGTCGATATTTAGGGATCGCTCCCTTAGAGAAGGGGTCCGGTCTCTGGTCCTCTTTAATGGCTCCAATTCCCTGGGTCACACTTCTTTAGCGTAATGGTACGATTATCCCAGCATTATTGCTCCATAAGAACCATCCCAGGACATGTGTAAAGAAATGCTTCTAATAGTGAAGTATCGCTAAGAATCTTTATTTCATCAAAAGTAAAAACGGGTACTCACATAAAAAGCAGCAGTAACAATCATTCGTCTGGCTTAGGAGCCGCAAGGTCCTCTCTAGCGGTGTAGTGGTGAACGGCGTGTGTTCCACCGGCCGGATCTGCGTCCCAAGCTGACGAGCCAACAAAAGCGGAAGTGATGCGGTACGTGCCAAACACTTCTTCTTTCTTCTTCACAAAAATTTAATATTGGTCCCACAGGGGCTGACCAAAACAAAAAAAGGCAGCTCTGGCTGCTATACTTGCCTTCTCTCTAACCCTGTAAACCACAGTACCTCTAGTCCGCTGCAGTGTCACTCGTTCTTTTCTGCATATCGCCACTCTGTGGACATTTCTGTGAATGCAGGATGTGTTGGGCCTGCCCCCTGAGGAAGCGTCATCATGGCACTCTGTATTCACTGTGTAATCATATAAAAAGTGGTGCTCATGCTATCCTATGATTGTTGCTTTCCTCTTCTCTGAGGACCACTCGCCCATAGAGAAGATCTGGGGGGTGGGAAGAGGACCCAGTGCATCACGTGACCGTCCTGAGGACATCGGAAAAATGTAAGTATACTAAAATAGAGGCATACCATAGACATTGGGGACTTTCAGGGGAAGGTTGTGGGGGGAGCCTGGACTTGGCTATAATGGAAACCTTATAGTATAACTAAAGGAATACATTTTTCTTATTTGGTTTATGGAACAGCTGTAAGGTTTTTATTGCTGTCTGTGCCCCCATGTGTCCTGTTTACTGTTACTGCCAAAGTGAAAATAAAAGTTTTCACCAGAACAGCAATAGAGGGATAATCTTCAAATGGGGACACTAGTTCTGGTTTCAACCAGGAATCCTTAAGGGCTCTTTCACACGGGCGGTCCGATCAGATCCGCCTGTCAGTTTTTTAGGCGGATCTGATCGGATCCTCCATGCAGCTCTATGGGGCAGCGGGTGTCAGCGGAGGTCACCTCCGCTGACACCCGCTGCCATCCGCATCCGATCCTGTGCTGAAATCTGGACGGATGGAAACCCTATTTTTCCATCCGTTCAGTAATCGGAGCGGAGCAGATCTGATGAGAGCGGACAAGCGGTCCGCTCTCCTCCGATCCCCCATAGAAGGCAGCGGGTGCTGAGACACCTCCCTTTCCGCTCTGCAAGCGGAGACGGAGCTGTCATCCGCCCGGCTCAGCGGGGATCGCGGATCGATCCCCGCTGAGCAACACGGATCCGCCTGCGGAGGCGGACCGTGTGAAAGAAGCCTAACTCTGGAGGGATTTCCTCTTACTTCCTGTTTTGGCTATGGGACAGGAAGTGAAGGGAAATCTCCCAACTGGGACACAGATGTAAAAAAAAACTGACAGGGGTTATAACTCTCCCTTACCCTATCAAAAAGCAAAAAAAATTTTGCTTTTAAAATGTACTTTAAGCTGGCTATACATTATACAGTCTGATAGTACAATTTTTGTAAAAAGTAAAAGCGAAACGAAAACTTTCTGATCTACATATAAGTTCCAAGTCTGTGCATTAATAAAAAAAAATCAGCATGATAAACGAGAACTAACACTTCCAGTTTCACTGTCTAAAGCTAGTCATACGTGGTTTCGTTTTTTTCGTTCAGGCAGTAGGCTGAACGAAAAAAACTGTGCCATTCCCTCATTTACAAATTTGAGGTGGATGGAGGGATCCCTCCCTTTGCGCTATTGTATTCTGACAGGGGGGAGATTTCTCCGCTGTTAGAATAAACAGATCAGCACTGCAGCCATTGGTTGCAGCTGCTGATCAGGTGACTTTTATCTGACAGTGCAGTTGAACAAAAGATTGGAAGATCAACTTCTGTTCAACTGCAGGATCCACACATGCATCTCCTAAGATGAAGATCTGGTTTTTAAATGTAAAATTGGTAATTCCACTTACGGATATTTTATATTATGTTACATATTACATATATTTACACTGGTCCAGCTTTGCATTAGGTCAGAAAATGAAAAGCGTTTGCAAAGTAGCCAACCTCCTGTGTTCAGAACGTGGCAGCTGCTCAGCACAGGACCCGGTGATGACTGGAGTAGCTGTGTCTACTTAAAGCGGGGTTCCGGCATTAAAAAAATAAAAATACCCCCGGGACAGTCAGGGCTAGTGCATTTAAGCAACGATAGCCTCTGAACTGTCCCCTGTTTCACTTAACTTTTAGAAGAAATACTTACCTTGAAAATGTCTTGTCCAGCGCTGCCATCTCAGGTGTGAGCAGCTGAAGCCGGAGCGTCCTCTTCGTTGACGTCGGAGTCCCAGAATGCCCTGCATCGGCCCTGCTCGTCCCTTCTGGTGCAGGCGCGTCATCCCTGCATAGCTTCTGGGCATGCCCAGAAGCTGTTCAGCAGGGAATAATGCACCTACACCGGAAGTGACGAGCAGGGCCGGTGCAGGCGCATTGACTCCTGGGAGCGATGACGCTCATCTCCCAGGAGTCAATGCAAGAAGGAAGTAACGGCGTGGGCCGCGGCCGCAAAGGGAGGAAGTGGAAGGAAGGTAAGTATATTTTCTTCAAAAACAAGGTAAGTGAATCAAAAAAAAAATTGTCATTATCCAATTATTTTTCAGGTAATGTATAGGAAGTGGATGGGGCAAAGTTCATTTTGAGGCTGGAACTCCGCTTTAAGTAAATTCCAACTTCATTGGGGTATTGGCCAGGTATGGTATATACAAAGTAACATTGGTCCAAGCTGGATGGCTGTAAGGCCCCTTTCACACGGGCGATCCGATCTGCCTGTCAGTTTTTCAGGTGGACCTGATCAGATGCTCCATGCATCCCTATGTGGCAGCGGATGTCAGCGGAGACATCTCAGCTGACACCTGCTGCTATCCGATTCCGATCCTGTCCGTGAAATCCGGATGGATGGAAACCCCTTTTTTCCATCCGTCTGGAGGATGGGATCGGATGAGAAGGGACTGTTCTCATCCGATCTCCCCATAGAGGACAGTGGGGATCTTACAGCTCCATCTCTGCACACAGATCGATCCCCCGCTGACAGAACGGACTCTGTCACCGTGTGAAAGGGGCCTAACTATGTATACCATATCTATACTTGGAATCCTTGCTCAAGTCTTGTTTAAAACCATGGAAAGAAAAAGCACTAAGCCACCTAAAGTGTGAAATAGATAATGTAAATATAAAGTTCATTCTGAATGCTGCTGCAGGACTATCACACCTTACTAAACGATCCGTGACTGATGCTCCTCTCTGCCAATCTCTTCACTGGGTTCCCCCACCGCATCGTATAGAATTCAAAATACTAACCACAACATACAGGGCCATGCACAACATTACCCTCAGCTACATCACCAACCTCATCTGCAGATTTTGTCCAAAACCGTCCTCTCCACTGCTCCAAAGACCTCTTGCTCTCTAGCTCCCTTGTTACCTCCTTCCATGCTCGCCTCCAGGACTTCTCCGGAGCCTCTCCCCTCTAATATACAGTGCCTTGCAAAAGTATTCGCCCCCCCCCCCCCTTGAACTTTGCGACCTTTTGCCACATTTCAGGCTTCAAACATAAAGATATAAAACTGTAATTTTTTGTGAAGAATCAACAAGTGGGACACAATCATGAAGTGGAACGAAATTTATTGGATATTTCAAACTTTTTTAACAAATAAAAAACTGAAAAATTATTCAGCCCCCTTAAGTTAATACTTTGTAGCGCCACCTTTTGCTGCGATTACAGCTGTAAGTCGCTTGGGGTATGTCTCTATCAGTTTTGCACATTGAGAGACTGAAATGTTTGCCCATTCCTCCTTGCAAAAAAGCTCGAGCTCAGAGAGGTTGAATGGAGAGCTTTTGTGAACAGCAGTTTTCAGTTCTTTCCACAGATTCTCGATTGGATTCAGGTCTGGACTTTGACTTGGCCATTCTAACACCTGGATATGTTTATTTGTGAACCATTCCATTGTAGATTTTGCTTTATGTTTTGGATCATTGTCTTGTTGGAAGACAAATCTCCGTCCCAGTCTCAGGTCTTTTGCACACTCCATCAGGTTTTCTTCCAGAATGGTCCTGTATTGGGCTCCATCCATCTTCCCATCAATTTTAACCATCTTCACTGTCCCTGCTGAAGAAAAGCAGACCCAAACCATGATGCTGCCACCACCATGTTTGACAGTGGGGATGGTGTGTTCAGGGTGATGAGCTGTGTTGCTTTTACGCCAAACATAACGATTTGCATTGTTGCCAAAAAGTTGGATTTTGGTCTCATCTGACCAGAGCACCTTCTTCCACAGGTTTGGTGTGTCTCCCAGGTGGCTTGTGGCAAACTTTAAACTACACTTTTTATGGATATCTTTAAGAAATGGCTTTCTTCTTTCCACCCTTCCATAAAGGCCAGATTTGTGCAGTATACGACTGATTGTTGTCCTATGGACAGAGTCTCCCACCTTAGCTGTAGATCTCTGCAGTTCATCCAGAGTGATCATGGGCCTCTTGGCTGCATCTCTGATCAGTCTTCTCCTTGTATGAGCTGAAAGTTTAGAGGGACAGCCAGGTCTTCGTAGATTTGCAGTGGTCTGATACTCCATTTCAATATTATCGCTTGCTCAGTGCTCCTTGGGATGTTTAAAGCTTGGGAAATCTTTTTGTATCCAAATCCGGCTTTAAGATTTACATATCTTACAGAGCAGAAGGTGATAATCTGACTTTGAATCTCAGAATTCTGACATTCAAACTCAGAATTCTGAAAAAAAAAAAAAAAATTTCAAGCTCAGAATTCTTTCAAATAATATATTTATGAATTCCCCAGGGCTCTTCCATATCTGTGTACATTACAGGGTTTTCACAAACTTTTTTGTGGATTCCTACCTTGTATTATTCTGAAGGAATAGCTGTTTATTTGTCTGTGTCCATGTGCAGAGTGAATCTGTGTGGGAGTCATTTTATAACTATCAATCAGTTGCTGCACCTGCATCACTCTATTGAGGAAATTGGCAGGGTCTACATTCCTTTTTAGATTTCTCTTTGGAAGTTTCTCACCAAAAATGAAATTTTTGTTGCTGGAGATGCAAAAAATCGGACTTGTATCTTAGTGCAGACTTCTGGCAAAATCAGTAAGCGAATCACACAAGAAGGAAATTAAATTTTCAGGGGGTGTTCTTTACATAACGTGTACATAGCGCCCCCAGGTAGCAATATTGCATTGCATATTACAGCACTTCAGGTTGAAAAGGAAAGGTCGTTTTTAATAACATTCAATTACAATAGGTCTTGAGTTACAATTGTATATGCTATATATTTTTTTCTCATTAAAGTGGAGTTACCCTTTAAGAATACATGCTTAAGTAGATTTTTTTTTAACCAGAGTATAGTGTCAATTTAGGCTGGCCATACATCAGTACAGTTTTGTTGGAAAATGACCAGTCTGCTGATGGCCCCACTTTTCCAATTCTCAGCTTTGAGCATGAACCTCCCTCAACTGTGAGAATTGGAGACACTAGACACTATGCCAGTCCTGGGCAACTGAAGGAAAATGTGGAAATAAATTAATATAAAGAATTAATCATCCAGAATTTTTGGGATCATGGCCTGTAAAATATAATTGGTCACGGTTGCCTAGGTTTAATTTTGCTATAATATTTGTTCAACTTTGTTCATGTTACCGATCAAAAACAGAGATCTGGTGAGAACTTGACAATATTTTTTTGTTACAGTTTTGGAAGGAGTGCAGAAAGATTACCACGCTTTTAACCACTTCAGCCCCAGAAGGTTTACCCCCCTACATGACTAGGCCATTTTTTTTACAATACGGCACTGTGCTAATTTAACTGACAATTGCGCGGTCGTGCAACACTGTACCCTAATAAAATTGATGGCTTTTTTTCCCCACAAGTAGAGCTTTCTATTGGTGGTATCTGATCACCTCTGTGGTTTTTATTTTTTGTGCTATAAAACAAAAAAGACTGACAATTTTGAAAAAAAAAACAATATTTATTACTTTTTTGCTGTAAATCTTATCCAATAAAAAAATGTATAAAATCGAATTTCTTCATCAATTTAGGCCAATATGTATTTATGCTACATTATTTGGTAAACAAACTCCCAAAAGGCATATATTATTTAGTTTGCACAAAAGTTATAGCGTCTACAAACTATGGGCTGGATTTATGGATTTTTTTTTTTTTTTAACTAGTAATGGCTGGGATCAGTGATTTTTAACAGGGCTGCAACCTTGCAGTGGAGAAGTCTGACACTAAAGGGGAGATTTACTAAAAGTGATCACACAGAATCTGGTTCAGCTGTGCATAGTAACCAATCAGCTTCTAACTTTAGCTTGTTCAATTAAGGTTTGACAATAAAAACCTAGAAGCTGATTGGTTACTATGCACAGCTGCACCAGATTCTGCCGCCGCATTCCGAAGCTTTTTCCGGTCAGCGAGCTGGAGAAGGAATCAGCCACCAAAGGAGTGTCACCATAGAGACTGCGAGGACCAGATGGTCCCCGTGGTCTCTATAACTCTTGGAGTCCCGGGCGCAACGTGATGATGTCACACCCAGCCTGGCAGTTTTCAATACTGCCCTGATCTCGGCTGTATAGCCGAGATAGTTGTTTTTTTTTTTTTCCAGGCTTTCTAGCCTGTAGGAGAGATCTGAGGTCTTATTGACCCCAGATCTTCCTATAAAGAGGGACTGTCATTCACTATTCCTATTACAAGGGATGTTTACATTCCTTGTAATAGGAATAAAAGTGATAAAATAATAATAATAAATTAAAGGGAAAGTGCAAAAATAAAATAAACAATAAAAAAAATGTAAAGAGCCCCTGTCCCCGCATGCTTGCACGCAGAAGCGAGAACGCATGCATTTGTCACGGCCACATATGTAAACAGAGTTCAATCCATACATGTGAGGTATCGTCACAAACGTTAGAGCAAGTGCAACAATTCTAGCCCAAGACCTCCACTGTAACTCTAAACTGGTAACCTGTAACAAATTTTAAAGCGCCGCCTATAGAGATTTTTAAGTACTGAAGTTTGGCATCATTCCATGAGTGTGTGCAATTTTAAAGCATGACATGTTAGGTATCTGTTTACTCAGCGCAATATCATCTTTCACATTATATAAAAAATGGGCTAATTTTAGTGGGTTTTTTTTAATTCAAAAAATGTTTTTTTTCCCATAAAAACATGTTTGAAACATTTCTGCGTGAATACCGTGTGACATAAAAAGTTGCAGTGACCACTATTTTATTCCCTAGAGTCTCTGTTAAAAATAATATATAATGTTTGGGGGTTCCGAGTAATTTTCTAGCAAAAAAATGATGATTTTTACATGTAGGAGCCAAAAATCGCGAGGTATAGAAGTGGTTAACCAGTCCCTGCTGAACAGACTGAATTTTGAGCCACTATGGCCAGCTTTACTACTTGACCTGACAGAGGTTCTAAAGCTGGCCATACACTAGTAGATTTTCAAATGAACATTTGTACAAACATTCATATGAAATTCTCACTGTACATTCAATAACATGCCAAATGTCATTCAAAAGTACTTAAAAAAAAAACACATTTGCATTCAAAATTCAATTTTGGAACAAAACCCAAACCAAAATCACATTCTCTTTTACAAATTTGTTAGTTTGCAAAAAAAAATTTCATCCTGATCTTGCACTAAAAAAAAATTCATCCTGATCCCACTAATGATTAGAAAACCGAACAAATGTTCTTAAAATGAAAATTTTCTAACAAACTTCTACTGGTTTATGGGCAGCTTTATCCTTCCCCACTCCAAAAAAACGGAAAATTGTTTCATACTTACCGTAATTTTCCTTTCCTGGTGCCTATCCATGGCAGCATACTAGTGATAGAGCCCCGCCTCTACTCCTCCCTCAGGACTAGTGAGTAGCATAAAAGAAAGGCCCAGCCCCCTGTCCCATCATTCTCTGTCATATAGAATACCAAGGGTGGGAGCATATGCTGCCATGGATAGGCACCAGGAAAGGAAAATTACGGTAAGTATGAAACAATTTTCCGTTTTCCTGGTGCCTCCATGGCAGCATACTAGTGATAAATAACTAGCAAGACAAATGGGTGGGTAATGCTAAATATGCAAATCTTTAATTGGGCAAAGACATGGCTGACTGAATAATCCTTCTGCCGAACTCTACAGTTGTAAGCGACCCTGGGTCGATACGATAATGTTTGAAGAATGTATGACGTGATGACCATGAGGCGGCCCTGCAAATCGTCTCTAAGGAAACGTTGGCCCTTGCCGCCCAGGAAGCCGAGACTGCCCTAGTAGAATGAGCTCTTACTTGTGAAGGTGGAGATAGCCCCTTGACTTTATAGGTTTTCTGGATGAGTTTGATGATCCATGATGATAGAGTCCTTTTGGTGGACTCTTTGCCCCTGTTTTTCCCAAAGGGGATGACAAACAAACTGTCAGATTGTCTGAATGAACTTGTGATTTCCAGATAGGCTCGAAGAACTCTAGAGATGTCTAGGTCGTGCTGAGTTGCATCCGCGTTTTGGAAAACCGGAAGGGCCCAAGGTTCTAGAAGATGGGAAGAGGAGGAGACCTTGGGGATGAACCCCTGTCTAGGGCGAAGTTCAACCCTGTCCGGAAAAAAGGTGATGTGATCCTCACTTATTCCCAGGGCATGTAGCTCGGAGACTCGTCTGCCGGAGGTGATGGCCAAGAGGAAGGCAGTTTGTAATGACAAATTCCAAAGAGAAGCCTGTTCCACTGGAGAAAATGGGGGGTTGCAAAGAACTTCCAGGACCAGGGAGAGATCCCACTGTGGAAACGAGCGTCTAACGGGAGGGCGAATTTTCAACACTCCTCTTAAAAAGGTAACCACTAGAGGATCTTCGGCCCATCTCTTGTTGGTTGCAGCCGAGATTGCCGCTACCTGTACTTTGAGGGAGCTTAGTCCCAATCCTAAATCCAGTCCTGTCTGTAAGAAGGCTAAGACTTGAGAGGTAGAGGGGAGGACGGGGTTGAAGTCCTGCCCCGCGGCAAACGCTAGGAATTTGTTCCACACTTTTGAATAGACCGCGTTGGTAGAGGGCTTCCTGGCTTTCAAAAGTGTCGTGATGACTTCAGGGGTACACCCTAAGGCCTGAAACCTTTGCCTTTCAGTTTCCAAACCCGCAGATCTAATCTCTGCGGGTTCGGATGAAATAGTCCCTGCTGGGACAGTAGGTTGGGAAAAAGTGGAATCCTGATGGGGGGTTCCACACTGAGATGGATGGCTAGAGGGAACCATGGTCTCTTCGGCCAAAAAGGGAGTATCGCCAGGACTTGTACTGATTCTGTGAGAAGTCTCCGGAGAAACTTCAGAATCAGTGGGCGGGGAGGAAAGGCATAGGCTGTCGAGAAATTCCACGGGCATGTCAGGGCATCGACTGCTTCCGACTGAGAGCAGGGGAGACGAGAGTAGAATCTGGGCAGTTTCGAGTTGTCCGGAGTGGCAAACATGTCCACTTGAGGAGGGTACCAGAGGTTGGTGATTTGGAGAAAAACTTGTGGATGTAGGGACCACTCGTTGTTGTCTGCGAACCTCCTGGATAAAGCGTCTGCCACTGTGTTCAGCCGGCCCGGAATGTAAACGGCCCTGA
The DNA here is from genome assembly GCF_965119305.1 of Pelophylax lessonae. Lineage (NCBI taxonomy): Eukaryota > Metazoa > Chordata > Amphibia > Anura > Ranidae > Pelophylax > Pelophylax lessonae. The sequence goes on along the minus strand of NC_138771.1, from coordinate 561,835,863 downwards.
GATCTCGTAGGTTCCTCTCTGCCCACAGCATGATGGGTTCGACCTCTCGGAGGAGGGTCCTGCTGCGAGTACCTCCTTGTCTCAGCAAGTATGCCACTGCTGTCTTGTTGTCTAATCTCAGGAGGACTCTGTGGCCTTGGAGGAGGGGTGCCAAGGAAATCAGAGCTAGAAATGCCGCTCTTAGTTCCAGTACATTGGATACCACCCCTTTGGTTGAGTGGTACCATCTTCCCTGAAGCTTGACCTCCCCGCAATGGGCGCCCCATCCGTGCCCACTCGCATCGGACGTAAGGATGGTCCAGTTGAATGAGCCTAGGTGACGGGGGTTGGCAAGATTTTCCTTCTTCGTCCACCAAAACAAGCTTCTGCGCATTAAGGCGGTCACTTGGATTTTCTGGGAGAGGTGTTGTTTTCTCCATTGTGACAGAAAACCTGTTTGGAAAAACCTCAGGTGCCAGTGGGACCATGGCACCATGGGAATACAAGAGGACATTGTGCCGACTAGACTCAGACACTGAGAGGCCGTCAGATGAGTACTCTGAATTACAGTGAACATCCTCCGTATGATAATATCCATCTTCTGGCTGGGTAAGGACACTGTCCCCACTTGGGTATTGAACATGGCTCCCAGGTAAACCATCTGTTGTGTCGGAGACAAGTTGCTTTTTTGAAAATTTATGAGCCAGCCGAACTCCTGTAAGGTCTGAAGGAGAATTTCCCTGTGGGATCTGAGTTGATCTGGATTGCTTGCCAACAGGAGAATGTCGTCTAGATAGTGGTACACTCTCAACCCCCTTTCCCTGAGGGGGGCTAGGACAGTTATCAAGGTCTTGGTGAACACTCGCGGAGACGTGCAGAGCCCGAATGGCAGGGCCTTGAACTGAAGGTGTATCTCGCCCACAGCGAACCTCAGAAATCTCTGATAAGTTGGGAAGATTGGGATGTGCAGGTAAGCATCTTGTAGATCGAGAGATATCAACCAATCTCCTGGCTGAATGACCTGAATGATAGTTTGCAGGGATTCCATTTTGAAGCTCTCGAGTTCTATATATCGGTTGAGCCTCTTGAGGTCTATCACCGGCCTCCAACCTCCCGTCCTTTTTGGCACTAAGAAGAGTGGAGAATAGAAACCGGTGTAACGCTCCGCCAATGGAACCGGTATAGCTGCACCTTGAAGCTGAAGATCTGTCAGGAATTGGGATAATGCCAATGCTTTTGATGGCGAGGTTGGTATTCTTGACTCCTGAAATGATGCATGAGGAGGAGGATGAGCAAACACCCACCGGTGACCCTGATGGATTGTTGACAGAACCCAGGGGTCCTGACAACGCGAAGCCCAAATTGGGAGAAAAGCCTGTAGCCTGGCTCCGACTGGGAGGGGTTGCGATCTTCTGGCGTCAAAAAGGCTTTGTTGCCTCCTGGGGAGTGGTGAAAGCCTTGGTTTTGCGTGTGTTCAAAAAAGAGGCCTGGGTGCCTCTCCAGGGTCTCCTGTTATCCCTGTTCTGTCTGGTTTGCCTAAAATCTCTGGAATTTGAGGGCCGGAATCTAGACGAATAGACTCTTGTTCTCTTGACTTTCCTGTCTTGTGGCAGGAGACCAGACTTGCCTCCAGTTACCCTGGAAATGGCCTTGTCCATTTTTTCTCCGAAGAGGGTTTTTCCGTCGAACGGAATCTTACACCAACTCTGTTTGGACGCAAGGTCGGCTGTCCATGGTTTTAGCCAGAGGGCCCTTTTGGCCATTACTGTGTGGAGCATTGATTGTGCGGAACAACGTATGGTATCGATGGCGGCCTCTCCGATGAAATCGGCCGAAATTTTCAGTTCCTCCAGTGCCTTGACAATGTCTTCTCTAGGGACATTTTGGCGTAGCGCTGTCTCAACATTTTCTGTCCAAGCCCTGATGGCATTGGAGACAGATGTAAGGGCAATAGCCGGTTTACAGGCTGCGCCCGAGGCCAGGTAGCTCCTTTTTAGGTCCAGATCTATTTTCCGATCTAGCGGATCTTTGAATGATGCTGCATCTTCCATAGGTAGTGTCACGTTTTTGGCAAGCCGAATGACTGCAGCATCCACTACCGGCATGGAATTTAATGATTGCGCTTCAGCCTCGGCTAGAGGGTAGAGTTTATTAAGACGGCCCAATGAAAACTTTTTATCCGTCTTCTTCCATTCCTCTTCGATAATCTCTCTTATCTCGCCCATAAGAGGAAAGAATACTTGTTTCCTCTTAAGGAAGGGAAAATATGTTTTTGACTTAGGAGTGGGTTCTTCAGGATCCTCCCAGGCAATTGCTGTTTTAACTGCCTGAATAAAAGGTGGGATTAAGGCATAGTTAAAGCCTGACGGGTCCGACTCCTCTATGGATTCTTCTGAAAGGTGACCTGAAGATGCCTCTCCAAGTAATGGAGCCGCAGCGCGTGAAGGGTTTAGCCCAGAGGGGCCTGGAGCGCTATCATCCCTGTCCGGAACTTGAGCTGCAGAGGGAGCCGCCTGTGCGGGTACTAGAGTTGTCAACTCCGAAAGGGAATCTTTCATTGTCTGCTTTAGCAGATCCACCACTTGTTGGTTTTCCAACTCCCGGTTGGCTGCGTAGTCCCGAAAACAGTCCTGGCAGACTAGTTTTCTAGGTAAGGGTACTGCGCCACAAGCCCAGCACTTCTTCCTTGATGAATGTGATGGCGGAGAAGGAGAGCGACGGTATCTTGACCTAGATCTTTCTGAAGATCTATAGTGGGAAGATCTTGATCTGCGATCTGGACTGTCATGGTCGCGGTGCCTCGAAGACTTCCCGGATCTTTTGGAGTGTGTTGGGCTGGAACAAAGGACGCTTGTTAGTCCATACAAGCACTCTTTTCCTTCTTACTTCAATACTTACAGAAAGGTGGTCCCATACCTATTGTGAGGATCTTGGTTACGTGATGAGTGGCTCATCGTAGGGCGTTGCAGAAGGACCGGCTGTGAGAAAAAAACGCAAGAAGGAAAACAGAAAAAGGGAGAAGAAAAGAAAGGGCAAAAAAAAAAAAAAAAAAAAAAAGGTTTTATTGAAGACAAATAACAACTGAATAAATGGAAATGATGACGGAGGAAAAAAAAAAAAAAAAAAAGTATTATAAAATGCTACCTACCAAGGGCTTTAACAAGTCGGTAGGAGCAGGGAAAGATGCTGTCTTTCGGGTGGACAGCAGGTGGAATGGCCCTTTAATAGGCAGAGCAGCCTAAGAGAGCACAAAACCCCTCCCCTTAGCTTCTGTGGGAACTCAGGGCAAAATTACACCTGGTTCCCACATCCAAGATGGCCGCCCGAGCCTCAGCCGTACTGCGCATGCGCCCGCGCATGCGCAGACCGTTCCTCGTGCACGGCCCTACTCCCCGCCCTACGAGAGACGCCGAGACTCTGTGGAGCAAGGGGCGGCCTCGATTTGCATGGCGCTGCAGGGGGAATCCCAGGACTGGGAGCCATGTACACAGGATCGGATGTTTTCATAGAAAACTTAAAGGGACAGGCTGAAAAGGTAAGACAAAAGGCAAGAAGGGAAAAGAAAAAGAGGGAAAGAGAAGGGGAAGATGACAATGAAAACGAACACAAACAAACAAACACACAAATAAGTACTGGGAAACCTAAAGGGGAATCCAAGCTGAAAAGAGGGAGAGAAAAAAAAAAAAAAAAAAAAAAAAAAGACGGTCCTTGTGCAAAATCCTGCAAAGCCAAACATTTAAAGATTTTTAAAGAGACAGTAGCAGTATGCGTTCCTATGAGGAAACACTGCAGTTTTTACCCCAAAGATCCACAGAAGGGGGTTCCCGGCCTTATTAGTGCTTTGAGCGACCCAAGAACCGAGACTGCGCACAGGAGAGGCTGAACCCGGCGGAAAGCTGCCTGGAGGCAGAGGTATGGACATACTGCTTATTCTTCACCAGTCAGGAAGGTATGAGGAAAAAAAGGAGAATGATGGGACAGGGGGCTGGGCCTTTCTTTTATGCTACTCACTAGTCCTGAGGGAGGAGTAGAGGCGGGGCTCTATCACTAGTATGCTGCCATGGAGGCACCAGGAAATATTTTTTTGGCATTTCATTATATAATTGATATATTTGTGAGAAAATGACCAGTTGAGGGGAGATGGGTAGATGCTGATTTTTCATATTAAAACAAAAATGCTTTTATTGATGCAAGCTTTTTTTGCTACTAGCATGTAATAAAACTACTGTATGTTTGTTATGTGTTCCTATTCACACAACATGACTAAATTATTTTTTTAGGTTCTCAGAAGGAGGTGTCATGGCTGACTGCAAGGGTTTTCAAGCAATGTCAGAATGAGCCTGTCCCAGGTCTGTTCTCATTAAAAATACAATGCAAGAAGCCCAACCTTTAAACCTTTGTTAGGAAAGACCGTGTTTAAATCTAGTTAAAATTAATAATAAAGATCTGCCTGCACAGTACAGACAGGGTTAATTATGGCAAACACCGCTGCTCATTCTCCTCAAAAGCAAAGAGAACTACCTAGGATTTTTTTTCAATTTCTAAAATATTTTTTGCTATGTGCATTGGGACATGCAACCAATATAATGTAGGTGCTATCACAATTTGCCTGCAAATGTGCAAATACTCTTTAAAATATAAAACGATCCAGTTGAGAACTTTATATTTACAGGATCCAAACTGTTGAACATACACAGCAGAGTGCAATACACTGACAACAGAAAGAGGATACCAGGGAATTAAAAAAGTAGATATATATATTATTTTTTTTAAGAAAATGGATTAATGCCAACAAGAATAGGAAGAATGTATATTTCAAAATGATGAACTGGAAATTGCTGTGAGGGAGTTCAAGTAAAGCCTTGTACACACGCACCGATTGTTGGCCGACCGATCGGCCGTCTTTTGTCCAGTGTTGTTGTGTTGGTTGAAATGTGCTCTAGACTGCACACAAATTTTGTCGGCCAACAACCAACTGCAGAAGTGATGTCATGTTCTGGTCTACTTTTCGTGTGTTTTTTCTTCTCTGAGCATGCCCAGTCTTGATCATCACATTTTTGTCTGCCGAACTCTGTACTGACTGAGGAACAATCGGCCGTTCTGCTGACGGCCAACAAAAATTTTATAGCCTGCACACCAGATTTTGTTTGGCCGAAAAGTCGCAGTCGGTTGTCGGAAGCATCATACTAACAAGCCGACGATCGGACGTTGGCCGAAAATTTACGGCCAACAATCGGTGCGTGTGTACGGGGCTTAAGTGTAGAATGAATTTGCTTGCTGTATATGACCAGCAGGATTGTGAACACATGGCATACACAGCCTTGCTCAATAAACAATGTAACCCATTAGAAGCAATCAGAAAACATGTACTGGAACCAAAACAGCTTTTTAACAGTTGATACCCAACAGTGTTGCCTACTGTAATCATACAAGGTATGTTACCCACATACACAGAGAGCCAAATGTTCATTTTTTGACAAATTATAAAACTGACCATACTGCGCCATCTTGTGGTGGTAACTAATAATCACTGTAAAAGAATGATTCTTGGAATTACTGAGCATGTTTCCACTATAAATGGAAGACAATAATCAATGCCTAATATCGCTTCACTTAAGCTTTAAGGTACTGTATATCTAAGGCAACATTTTTTTCCTCATCTTGGACAGAGCAGGGAATGGTTAAAACACATTTTTTTATTTTCTGCCATATGTGCCCCATCAAAGAGATTTCCCTTCTTTTTAGTATTTTACACCATTTTCAGCTCCAGTAACATGGTCACCAGAACGAAAAGAGGGGGGAAATCTCCCCAGTGGGGACACAGACAGCAATAAATCCTGACAGGGGTTCTAATCCTTCTCTACCGTCCCTATCCAGAACTAAAAAAAAGTTTTGGATTTAGATACACTTCAACTGATGTGTGCCAGGTAATGCGACAGTTAATATGTAAAGTTGGGGTACAGACTTGCATAAAAGAAGTGGTCCGAGACACATCATCAATGGCGCCTTTTGATCCTTTGTATGAATTATAATATTCTATTGAGGACTGCAGTCTTATTTTCTACAATTTTTTGCTGACATAATTGAGCTTTAATCTGGATTTCATTGGTGGCTGTAGATGCAAACTACTACTACTGACATACCTACTATTGCAGGGATTCCCAAACTACAGCCCTGCAGACATGACTAGGCATAATGGGAATTGTAGTTCCTGAACAACTGGAGGGCCGTAGTTTGGGAATCCCTGTACTATTGTATATGTTTATGGAGTTTTTCCTTTCAAATTCGGTGTTCTGCAGTTATGGGTGCATCAGCAGATCCTGTTCTGCTATAGCATATACAAGCTATTCTCTAGACCAGTGGTCTCCAAACTGTGGCCCTTTGCTTGCTTTTATCAAGCCCTTGGGTCTGAAACAATAGGGCATAGTTCCAGCCTCTGACAATGGGGCACTATTTCTCCCACTGGCACCAATGATGGGGCACTATTCCTCCCACTGGCACCAACGATGGGGCACTATTTTTCCCATTGATACCAATGATAGGGCACTATTCCTCCCACTGGAACCAATGATGGGGCACTATGCCTTCAGCTGATACCAATGATGGGGCACTATGCCTTCAGCTGATACCAATGATGAAAACGCTATTCTTCCCACTGATACCAAAGAGGGGGAACTATTTACATTTCAGCCCCTCTAAAGTCTGAAGGACAGTTAACTGGCCCTCTGTTTAGAAAGCGCGGAGACCCCTGCTCTAGACCTATCTGCTCGCCTAAAGAGTTTGTGTAAGGGTCCTTTCACACGGCCGCTCCGTGTGAAAGGTCCGCTGCGGGACTTTTTTTTTTCCACGGAGCGGATGACATTTGTGTCATCCGCTCCGTGTGCCCGCATATCATCCTATCCGCTTGCGGATGATATGCGGACATAATGTAAGTATATGGCACTGCGGATGTCAGCGGATGACACCGCTGACATCCGATTTTCCTTCCTTTCCATTTTTTACACGGAAGAAAAAATGGGGTTCTGTTCCATTCGAAAAACGGAACAGAACTGAAAGGCGGAAAATCGGATGTCAGCGGATGGTATTCCGCTGACATCCGCAGTGCCATTCACTTACATTATGTCCGCAAATCATCCGCAAACGAATGGGATGATTTGCGGACACACGGAGCGGCCGTGTGAAAGGACCCTTAAGGATAAGGATATAACATATATTTGTGCAATTGTCTTCTTGGGGATGCGTGGTGCAAATTTTAGAGTTATAAATTATGCTTTTAAAGCAGAACTCCAGCCAAAACTAGTTTTGGGAGGTGCACTGTAAAAAAAATGTGTTCCATGTGCGTACGCTGGAGCATTCTAAAACTCTTTTTTATTTGCCGCATAGTAAGTGCTAAATGTATGGCACGGAGGACCTACACTACCAGTTGGAATACAGCTCTGAGAGCAGGTTGCTTCATCTGCAGCTCATCAATTAAGTATAGACATGATAGACATTGTGAGAACCCGACTTCCTAGCTTCTATTATTGTAGGAATCACAGACTCTGAGTTTCTCCTATCCCTTGGGGCTTGGGCTTCAAGAGCCATGCTGAGAATCCCAGAAGGATAGTAACTCGGCCGTTGGGATGGCAGATCCTGACAATCTGGCAAAGCCTAGAAAGTGTCTGCCAATAGTCTTACTTGTCAGAAAATAGGTTCAGAGGAGAGTAGGCAAGAACCAGGGTGAGCCTGGAGCATCCAACGCTTCCGCTAGAGGATCCCTGTACCTGGAGACCAACCTGTGGTCCTGTACCTGTGACATATATCCTGGAACACATTTGGGTGTAGAGACCACTCCCCTGGTCCAGGCACCTCTGGTAGAAGAAATCCACTTGCCAATTATCTACACCTGGAATTTACAGGGTGGACAAGCCTGAACCATGATGTTCTGTTCAGGGCTGGTTAAAATCGACCTCTCTTGCCACAATGATTGATGTTTGCTACTATTGCAGCATTGTCTGACTGAAATCTGAAACAAAATTGGAAGACCCTGCAGTAGGATGATCCAATGTCGTAGAGGCGTGATGGCGTCAGCAAAAAAGGCTCTGCTCCTTTGACGCCATCGTAACTTTTAGCTTTGAGCTGGGGATAAGCTGGAGTGAGGAATACAGCAGATAGGTTTTATTGCTGAGCTCTTTTCTGTTTTATCATTGAGCACTAGAAGTTTTCCTCTCTGCCCTATGTTTATCATCTTGATGTGGTATGTGGAGGAACGCTGGAGGTGGAGGAACCTGAAGGAGACTATATGAGAAGTGAGCAGTCTCACATGGCAAGTGGTGTATCTCATTTTGTGGAGATGTGGGATCACTTTTTATACATTTAGGCACTAAGGGGTGTTTATTATCTCAGATTTTTTTTTTTAACTGTTTTCACTTTATATATCAGGGACTTATTTTTCACTTTGTTAGGGTCCTTTCACACGAGCGTTGCGCCCGATGGACTGTTTTGTTCAGCAGGAACTGGTCCGCCAATCCCTGCTAAGCAGGTGGATGACGGCTCCGTCTCCACTTATTTTGCAGAGACAGAGCTGTCAGAGCCCCGCTCTCCTCTATGCGAGACCGGATGAGAACGGACTGCCTGTCCGTTTTCATCCGATCCTCTAGACGAATGGAAAATCGGGTTTCCATCCATCTGGATTTCACAGACAGGATTGAATCGGATAGCAGCGGGTGTCAGCGGAGATGCCTCCCCTGCTCCATAGGGCTGCATGGAGCATCTGATCAGGCCCGTGTCTGGGTCTGACAGGCGGATCTGATCGGAAAGCCTGTGTGAAAGGGGCCTTATTGCGTATGATTTCTCACATTTTTTCCACTGTTTCACGTTTTGGTGTCACAATGTTTAAGGTATAGAAGCAAACATTTTGGTTTTGTGTATGTGACTATATACAGTATTTTATATATGAGTGAAATAGTATAAAGAAGTTGGGCATATATTAATAATGGGCTGAAGATGTCAAGCTCTCTGACTCAGTCAATCAAAGGAAGCTTTATATCCATTCACAGAACACAAAGCTGCTCTCTGAATGGTTGAGCGTCACGCAGACCAAATCTATTTTGTTCCAGATGTAAGACGAGAAGTCTCTGTCTCACAGCTGGAACCCAGCACTGTATACTGTATAAAATTGAAGCTTTATTCCATTTATACAATGTTTAGAGCAGGCTGGCTGGTAAGTGAGCTGGGACCTTTTTTTGTTTTTGACATACGTCGCCCTTCCATTTACTCTTTGCTGGTTGGGGTGGTTGCCGTTTGTTTTTACAACTGGTGAATTGGCACAGAAATGCTCTGTATACCTTCAGCTACCATTGTGCTTTTGCTGGGTGTCTAGTGCGTCCCTATACCTTTAGCGAGGGGTGGGTTCCCTCCAGGCGCACCTGCCCTAAGCTATCTATTTTTATACAAAAATATTTTAGAGGTGAGAGAATGGCATTTAATAGGTGCCAAGAAAGGACAAAAGTTATGTAAAAAAATACCAAATTTTATTGAAACAATTCATTTAAATTTTTGACATATAATAAAATCATAGCATTGTATTCATACGGATAGTATTCATCCTTGGGCTTGCCCAGGAAAGACTTAAGAATGCTGGAACGCTACCAGAGGTGGTGAGATATTTGCTATTAAATCATCTGTTGAAGATCCCAATCCAGAGTATGTTTTCAAAATTGGTCGGATGGATGTAGTCCGTGGTATTCCTCCTTTATTGGTCTTCCTGCTCGTTCAGATCATTCTATTTTCTGGTTTATTTCTAGCATTGTGGATCATACCACATATCCCATATTCCTCTCTGCGGTTTCTAGGATATCCCACTTTGACCACCATCCTGATATGCAGCACGTCATTATAATTTGCATAGTTAGCTACTTTGTATGTGGTATTCACAAAAAGTCTCCTGAAGAAGCCCTAGACTGGCAAAACATGTAGTGTGGGAATTACTGCATACATACAATATCCGTATGAATACTGTGCTATGATTTTATATGTCAAAATTTTAAATAAATTGTTTCAATAAAATTTGGTATTTATTTACATAACTTTGGTTCTTTCTTGGCCCTGTTAAAATCCAATTCTCTCACCTCTAAAAAATGTTTGATTATCAAAGGGCTGTAGTGCGTTTTACTCTTTGGCACCTGGCTACACATTTTAAAGCTATCCATTTTTATAGAGTATATGTGTTCCAACGTAGGAGACTCTCAAAAGGATAGAGAGTAAGTAAATAGAAAAGAGAAGTAAGCTGGGAATTTTTTTTTTTTTTTTACTCCTGTTTCCTTTGCATGTGCTTCTTTCTGCAAAGGCCTGTTATAGATTGGGGTGCTTAGATTTCTTCAGATCAGGAAGATGGATGCTCTTGCCACCAATAGCATCCTTGATAAATGGATTTTTGTAAGAACTTACCGTAAAATCCTTTTCTCTTAAGCTCATTGACAGACGTAGTCTTCTTGATTCTCAAGAGCTGGGTTATGTTGTCTCCGCAGGAGTAGGACTAGGCAGAATGACAAAAACGTTCTGGCTCCACCCTAGGGGCAGTCCCTGAGGGTATATCCTCCCTCTCTCTGCTACAGGGAATCAGTTCTGTTTAAAGCAGTACAGAGAATTTAACCCAACCCAACTCAATGATAGAGGGGCGGGTACTACGTCTGTCAATGAGCTTAAGAGAAAAGGATTTTACGGTAAGTTCTTACAAAAATCCATTTTTCTCTATCGCTCATTGACAGACGTAGTCTTCTTGATTCTCAAGAGCTGGGACATCCAGAAGCAGTGCCACAAATGAGGGGTGGGATTGACAAAATCAAATCCAATCTAGAAGGCCCAACCGGTGCCAAACTAGAAGTTTTAAAGGCTCATTATAAACAAAGAATGAGGCTAAAGAAAAATTTTTCCAACGGAAAAAAACCCTCGAGGTAGACCACTGGTCTCCTCAAATTGCGGCCTGCAAAACCTTGCGGCCAAATGAGGCATCAGACGATGCCATTACATCAACTTTATAATGTTTAGAGAAGGTATGCACCGACGACCAGGTAGCCGCCTTGCACACCTGGACCACTGACGCCTGATGGCGAAAGGCCCATGACGCACTAAGTGCCCGAGTGGAGTGCGCCTTAACAGGGAACGGGGGCTCCCGACCCTTAATAGAATAAGCCTGCACTACCGTCTGTCTGATCCATCTGGAAATGGTCGCGGCAGATGCAGGCAACCCCTTTTTGGGTCCATCTGGGATCACAAAAAGTGAATCCGTCTTGCGAAACGAGACTGTCGTTTTCAAGTATACCCTGATCGCCCGGACCACATCCAAGGAGTGCAAAGCAAATTCCCGAGGATGACTGGGCTTAGGACACAGGGAAGGTAATACAATTTCTTCATTCAGATGAAATTCTGAAACCACTTTTGGTAGGAAGGATGGATTCGGACGAAGAACCACCTTATCTCTATGAACCACCAGATATGGTGAACGACAAGATAATGCGGCCAGTTCTGACACCCTGCGTGCAGAAGTAATAGCCACCAAGAAGGCCACCTTCTGGGACAACGTGGGTAGAGGAATCTCCCTAATATCTTCAAAGGGAGGTTTCTGAAGAACCGACAACACTAGATTAAGATCCCAGGGGGGTAACGGCGGAGCCAGATGTCGCACCCCCTGGATGAAATTCCGCACCAAGGAATGAGTAGCCAAAGGCTTCTGAAAGAAGATGGCTAATGCTGAGACCTGACCCTTGATAGTACTCAAGGCCAGTTTCTGCTCAACCCCTTGTTGCAGAAAAGCCAATATTCGACTAATCGAATAAGACCGAGGACGGAACCCCAAAGGTTCACACCATGCAATGTAGGACTTCCATGTGCAATGATAAATCTTTCTGGAAGTCACTTTCCTTGCTTCAACTAGAGTAGGAATAACTGAAGCTGACAAACCTTTGTCCTTCAGCACCTGGGTCTCAATAGCCAGGCCGTTAAAGCCAGCGATCGTAAAGCAGGATGGAAGATCGGTCCCTGAGACAGTAGATCCTCCCTGAGAGGAAGTCTCCATGGGACGTCCGCCACCAGTCTGACCATGTCGGCGTACCAAGCTCGACGAGGCCAGTCCGGAGCTACCAGGATTACTGGGATTCCTTCCTCCTCTACCCTGCGAAGAAGTCTTGGCAGTAACGCGAGAGGAGGGAAGGCATATATTAGCTGGTATTGCCCCCACGGGGCGATCAGTGCGTCTGCGGTTTCTGCTAGAGGATCGCGGGAGCGAGCCACGAATCTCTGAACTTCCCTGTTGAATCGTGATGCCAACAGATCCACATCCGGGGTGCCCCACCGTAGGCACAACTGGTGGAAAACGTCTGGATGGAGGGACCATTCCCCCTGATCCAGGGTCTGACGGCTGAGATAATCTGCCTGCCAATTCTCCACCCCCGGAATGAACACCGCAGAGATTGTTGGAACAAATCGTTCTGCCCAGCGAAGAATGCAAGCCACTTCTTTGGCCGCTCGGACACTCTTGGTGCCCCCCTGATGATTGACATAAGCCACGGCCGTGGCATTGTCCGACTGGATCCGAACCGGGCTGCCCTGGAGCTGCTCGGTCCAGTGAATCAGACAAAGTCTGATCGCTCTCAGTTCCAATACATTTATCGGTAACCTGGATTCTTCCGGGGACCAAAGTCCCTGGACAGATAACTGACCAAGAATTCCTCCCCATCCGGATAGACTGGCATCCGTGGTCACTATCGTCCAATATATTGGCAGAAATGACTTTCCCTGGCTGAGCATTGGAGACCGAAGCCACCAAACCAGAGACTCTCTGGTCTGTTTGCTCAATCGTATCTGATTGTCCAGGGATTCCGGATTCCGATTCCATCTGAGAAGAATCTCTTGCTGAAGAATTCGGGTATGGGACTGGGCAAATGGGACTGCTTCGAATGAAGCCACCATCAACCCCAGAACCCTCATGCACGTCCGAAGGGAAGACCAGCTGTTGGACAGTAACAACTGGACTGCTGATTGAATCTTTCGAAGTTTCCCTACCGGAAGGAAAACTCTCGTCCTGACTGTGTCTAGAATTAGACCCAGATATTCGAGCCTCTGGGTGGGAACCAGAAATGACTTTTGCTGGTTCACCAGCCACCCGAATTCCTGTAAAGAAATCATAGTAATTTCTATGTTTTGTAGCAAGGTCTGAGGAGACTCTGCATGAAGCAGAAGATCGTCTAGGTAACCTAGAATCGATATACCTTTTTGGCGCAGAAGTGCCAACATTGGGTCCAACACCTTTGTGAAGACCCGCGGAGCCGTGGCGAGACCGAAAGGTAATGCCACAAACTGATAGTGGTTCTCCTCTATGGAAAAGCGTAGAAAACGCTGATGTCCTGCGAAAATGGGAATGTGAAGATAGGCTTCCCTGATGTCTATGGACGCTAGGACATCCCCTGGATGCAGGAAGGCTGCTACCGTGCGAATGGACTCCATTCTGAATCTTCTTATGTTGACGAAAGAATTGAGTGCTCTTAAGTCCAGAATTGGACGCACTTTGCCCTCTTTCCTGGGTATTGTAAACAGGTTTGAATAAAACCCTTGAAACCGTTCTGTCCAAGGAATGTGGACTACCACTCCTTGTTGTAGTAAATCTGTAACTGCTCTCCTCAGATCTTCTAAACGATCTGCGGATAGACGGATATTGGAAGGGAAGAATCGCGCCGGTGGGAGAGATCGAAACTCGATCTTGTACCCTGACCTTATGACTTCGCAAACCCATCTGTCCGGGATTCTGGAAAGCCCTGGATCCGGGAACCGGCGAAGACGTCCCCCCACCCCAGTTATGGGTGGGGGCGCACCTTCAGGCTTTGGATGGTTTATCTTCAGGTCTGGAGGGGGTGGGCTTTTGCTTGCCCGACCAACGACCCCTGACGCCTCCTGTAGGAACTTTGGAGGACTTAGTTTTTTCACCCGCTGGACGAAAAAACCTCTTGTGAGCAGAAAAAGAAGGCCCTCGTCTTTGACGAGTTCCTCTACCTTTAAAATTTTGCGGTAAAAAGGTGCTTTTTCCACCGGTGAGCTCCTTAATGATCTCATCTAAGTTGGCTCCAAATAGACGCTCTCCTGAAAAGGGGATATTAGCCAATGCTTTTTTGGAACCTTGGTCGGCTAACCAACCTTTTAGCCACAGTGTACGCCTGAGAACCACTGCTGAGACTGATGCTCGCGCCATTAATGGAGTGGCGTCTAACGCCGCATCACATACAAACTGTAACCCCTGTATCATTTGTTCCAACAAATCTGATACCGCCTGAGGGACTTCTTCTAAGTCCCGGCGTAACCACTTGGTCCATTCAGTTACAGCCTGCGAAACCAGACCAATAGCAATTATTGGTCTGAAAGCTGATCCAATCAAGGAAAACATGGTGCGAGACATAGCTTCTATCTTGCGATCCACTGGATCTTTAAAAGACGGAGCGTCTTCTAAAGGAATAACCGTGGCCTTATTCAATCTAGCAATAGGTGAATCCACCACAGGTGGTTCTGTCCATTTCTTAATAAGGGTTTCCTCAAACGGATAACGCCTGTCAATGCGTTTAGAAATATTAAAAGTGCGTTTTGGCAGACGCCATTCTTCTTCGATTGGATTGCCAAAACATTTGGGCAATGGAAAAACCTTCGCCACTTTGATGCGCTTTTTAGTCCCAAAAGGGATCTCAGTTTCAGCTATTTCCGATGGAGTACCCTGTAACCTTAAAGTCTCTTGAACAGATACAATGAGTGCGTTTACCAACGCTTCCTCTCGGGCTATGGCGGATGCCGAAACATCCTCCTCACTGTCTGAAGAGACAGGACCCGAGACACCAATACCAGATGAAGTACCTGCAACTGCAGAAATAGGCTCAGAGTCTGAATCCGAAGTTTCAGATAATAAGGGGTTAGGCGGGGGTCGCTTTCTTGCGCCCTGTCCCTAACAAGCCACTTCCACCCGGGACACAAAAGTTTCCATAATCGCTGACAAAGATTCAATTGTCAATGGGGTGCTGGAGGATCCCGCAGACTCCTCGAGGGGATCCGGAGGAGATACATGAGTGGCAGGGTCCATGTTAATACAGGACACCTTTGCCAGCAAAAACAAAAAAATTTTCTTTTTTTTTTTTTTTTTGTGTGTCTCCCCCTAGCGCAATAGCGCCCCTCAGAGTACCTGCTTCTCGATCCCAGAGAGAGAGAGAGAGGGACCCCCAAGGCTCACCAACCGATGCAGTGCAGTTTCCAACAAACTGCAGTCAGCGTCTGTCTTACACAGACTGGAAGGAGCTGTTTGCTTTTTTCCCGGGCAGAAGGCGTGGCTCCGCCCCCTGTGTACGCCTTCCGGCGTTCCCAGCCCTCCACGAGGTAGCTGGGCTCACAAAACATGGCCGCCCCCATAGAAGAGACATAAGACTCCAAAAACATGGCGGCCGGCGTGACCTGAGGACATACATGCATTCGGTCTACGGCAAAATGGCGGCGGACCGCCGATATCGTCTTCCCAGCACATCCACCTGCACTCTGCTAAGAGGTGACATATGGATCTACAGAGATACACTGCACATAAGGTAGGATTATACCTCCTATGTCTGCTGTAATTTACAGTCTGCTGGGTAGAGTGTTAGCTCTTGAACCAAGTCCACTTCCCACAAACACATGCTGTATTACAAGGGGGACTTGTAAGTATCAGATATATACTGACCATATATGGAGGGGCCCATAATATATACTGCCTCATAATGAGGAAAAAAGGGAACGTTTACTCACCATACCGAACCGACAGGCACCCTCTCTTCACCATACCCTCTCCACCGGGGTGGGGGTTTGTGGACGCCTCGACTCTCTGGTACCTGGCGTCCAAGCGAGCTTTTAACTCGCAAAGTCAGTCCCTTTGCTGGGACTCCGTCGCGGCCGACTCAGCGCACTGGTCTGCACGCGCTCTTAGGCAGAAAACCGGGGTGACCACTGGATCTCAACATCCAGCCCGTCGCCCGGCCCCGCATACTTACTTGAATATGTCGCGGCCGACCAAGCGCAATGCCATGGTCTGCGCGCGTTTGTAGGCCGGCTGGGGTGACCACAAGTGTCGCCCAGTCCGGCATTTTTGCTTGAAGATCTCACAGGAAAAAACCACTGGAGAAAACTACCTAAAAAATGTCTTTCTTAAAGAAAAAAAGTCTTGCCAGGACCAAAAGATCCCAGCAAGGAACTTAGGTCCTTACTCCTGACTAGACAGAAAAAAACTGATTCCCTGTAGCAGAGAGAGGGAGGATATACCCTCAGGGACTGCCCCTAGGGTGGAGCCAGAACGTTTTTGTCATTCTGCCTAGTCCTACTCCTGCGGAGACAACATAACCCAGCTCTTGAGAATCAAGAAGACTACGTCTGTCAATGAGCGATAGAGAAAATATTTTTAAGAGCTGGTCTGAGACTTTTTCCCTCAAAGCCAATATGGATTAGGATTTTCTTGCATACAGGTTCTGCAGTTCAGCACTTTATCCAAAGCACACTACCCATTTATCTTGATGTGAGACATATGATGGAAATAAGAGATGCTTCTAGCAAACTATCAAGACTGAAGCTATAGTGGCATCTGCTACATGAATTCAATAAGCAAGGGATCATCCATAGCATGGTTACATGACTTTAAGAGATCAGATATTGTTTGACAAAAGTAAAGTAGAATAAGGTGAACAGCAAGACCTGTCAACAGGGCTCTAGAACAGGGATCTCCAAACTTTCTAAACAAAGGGACAGTTTACTGTCCCTCAGACTTTAGGGGGACCAGTGGAAGATGTCCTGGCATCCAGTAGGAGTAAACAATGCCCTGTCTTTGGTGTTAGTTGGAGGACTAGTGCCCCAATGTTGGTGTCAGTGGGAATAATAGTGCCCCATTGTAGGTGTTATTGGAGGAATAGTGCACCATCGTTGGTATAACTGGAAAGAATTCTGCCCCATTGTTGGTGTCAGTGGGAATAATTGTGCACCATCGTTGGTGTCAATGGAAGGAATTGTGCCCTTTTAATGGGGTCAGTGGGAGAAATAATGCCTCATTGTTGGTATAAAGGACAGGAATTATGCCCATTGTTGGTGTCAGTGGATGGAGTAATGCCCCAAGGAGCGGATAAAGGCAAGCAAAGGGCTGCAGTTTGGAGACTGCTACTCTAGAAAAAGGTTTCAACAGGATATTGGTTGGGACTTGAAGACCATAGCATCCTCAAATAGTACAGTAAGCGTTTTAGGATGGGGAACAGCTGGATCCACAGTGGAAACAGACCCCTTTTGCACAGATCGTCACCAAAAGGATATAAGGATAAGATACAAGGTGCTTACAGAGAGCAAATTATTAGGATGTTTTCAAACTCCATTAGGAGATAGTTGGAAAAGTGGATGCAAAGGCTGGCAACAGCACTGGTAGAATCAACAGGCTGATCCTTTAGTTTCAGAATAGTGAACACTGCATCAAAAACAGACAGTCTCTTATTTTGGGAATAACAGCAGTAAATTGTGACTTCCCAAAGGTAAGCTTATCCATCAAGGGCTGGGAGGAATCAGAATAAGTGTCTCAGGTTTAGAGGCCATTTTGCCATCGTAAAAGGTCTGAATCTGCAGGAGGTCACAGGAGTGCACTTATGGCATCTGCAGTCAAAGACAGTAAATAACCAAGTGATCTGGGCTATAAAGTCTTGCATGATCGTAGTAAGCAACCACAGCCATAAGGGCCAAGGACCCAGCCACACAGAACAGAGCTAAAGAAGACTCTAAACATGGAACAGACTGGAAATAGTAGAAGGCAAAGTGATTCCAGGCTACAGACATTTTACATCAGAAAAAGATTGAAATTAAAGTTACACATGGTTCTTTGGAAGCAGGAGCAGTAGAGGAAGATGCTTTCTTGGTAATGTATGGTGGGAGAGAGATCACTGAGAGCAAGAGCATGACACCCCTCCCCGAGGAGGATGTCAGCACTGGGTCTCACAGCATTTCATTGCAAAACTGGCAGGAAGGGGAAGTAAAGGCACCCAGCGACTCCATGTAACTGAGGTGACACCCGATCCTCGGCTAGCCCGCCTCACTGTGTCTTCAGAGACCAGGCAAGCACTAATGCAATGCCTGTAAGTGGCACACTAAACGAGAGACTGAGGATGACAATGCCAAATAGCTGCATTTGAAGAGACAAAGCTCAAGCAGCGATGTATAGAAGAGTCTCAATTGAATATTACAAAAATCAAGGGGTTAGTCTTTAACACAGCAGCACTAAAGAAAAGGCATCTACTCTCCTAAGAAGCCAGCAAAAATGGAGGCATGCTTGTAGTAGAAGGGATTATACTATGCTGGTCTACAGTACTTTTGTTTGCCAAGGTCCAATCCTTCAGCAGTATAGGTCGTAATATGGTAGACCACAGTAGTTAAAAACTTCCTCTGCCCCTCAATGGATAAAAAGGAAACCCAAGGTAGTGCAGTTATTCTTCCAAAATAAATACATTTATTTTTAGTGCAAGCAGTATAATTGTCTAAGCTTGCCTTGATATCAGCCTACCTGTATGGCAACACTCAAATTAGGAGACGTGGAAACAACCAACCAGGCTTCCTTTGGTGTTCTGGCAGAAGGCATTCTGAAAAGAGGGGGAACAGTCAGCAGATCATTAGTGTGCTATTTTTCCACTAGAGCAGCTTATCATGTGACTTTGGACACAAAGTCGCATGACAAGTCACAGCCCATTTATTTCAATAGCACCCCTTTCAAAATCAGTGCGATTTAAAGTTGTAACAACTTTGAAAAGGTGCCTTCTCTGATTCAGAGAGTGTAAAGTCAGATCAAAGTCGCACTGCAAATCGCGTGACTTTGGAGTCACACTAGTGGGAAGGGAGCCTAATAGTTTAATAAGTAAGTGTGTCTGGCAAGGGTGCCTGGATCACAAGTTTGGGTGCACAAAATTTTAAATCCTTGGAAGTAACCTATAGCCTATGTATGTATTTCAAGTGTAAACAGCTTTTGGTCTGGAAATCGTATCTAAAGAAAACCTGTAAATAGAGAAGTAGGGGAAATGGTCACTACTGCTAGTCTTCTTGATAGCACCATTTGCCTGTTATGCTGGTCCTCAATACTGGCCACAGTATTTTGAATCACTGTATGACTAACCAATTACATTGATAATTATTAAGTGGTTTTATAGTTAAAAAAAAAAAGGAATGATCATTGGATGAAATACCAGCTGGGCATGAGAAGATTTTATTATGAACATCAATAACAAATTATTAATGCATTAGGTCTTTTAGGCCTCTGATTCAGAGAAAGTAATCTTCCATTGAGTGGGTTGGAAGTTAGGTTGTTATACATGTATATGCTTACTTCTGTATATTTTTGTTGCCCTTTTTAATTGGCTTCTTTATATCTTTTATTTTGTAAAGATATTCTTTTCTTTTTAATTTAAGTAATCGCTGATGCTTCCTTGAAGACCACTGTACAGGCTAAGTAAACATATTCCCTAGTAATACAAAAAAAAAAAAAAAAGAGATCTCAGTAAATTGCACTTTCTTTGCACCTCAATGTGCATCCTTATGTGATACAGCACAATGGAAAAATGCATTAAGATGTGTTTCCAGCCTTAGTGAACCCTGGTGTTTTGTATCCTGTGCCATTTTTTTTTCTAGTTTATTTACTCTTTATAGCCCCTACACTACCTATACTCACCTTCCTTGCATTGCCCACTGCCCCCTAAGAGCCCTCATGAAACACCCAATGCTTCTAGGTATCAACCTCCTTCAAGATGCTGTGCTTAGGCCTTTGCAGTTCAATTAGCAGGCTCAAAGATTCTGAGATGAACATTGTCCAGCCTGAAGCTCACATAAGGTTTGTCTCCCGGTCTCACAATATGATTTCCAGGGAATCCTAATTAACACTGTTGCTTCCTAATGTATTGTCTTTGAAATAAAATCAAACAGAGACATTTCTTTAGTGAGAGTTTTAATGGTACAAAATGATTAACAGCTACAATTTAGGCATTTCCCGGTAACTGGATTTTAGGGCTACTTCAGAGTATGCGCCATCACACTGGTTCATATACAGAGCACTTGTTGTCTCAGAGGAGGTGGCAACTTTAAGGCCTAACACAATACTCCCAGGAATGCAGTCTTATCAGCTTATGTAGAACCACAGTCAGCACTATAATTTAACTGATAGGATACATTCTCATAATGTTCTAGCCCACAAAATGGCACCAATACAAGGTTTCGGGAACAGGTGCTCTTTTACATAACTAAATATAATTACATTTGCCACTGTAAAACATTGAAATATAAGAGAGTGCTGTCAACATCAAAATCTGCTCCCACGTTAGTGGGCTACCGCAGAAGGTAAACCCAGGATTCGGTTCATCCTTGTGGCAGCCATTTTGGGCCACATGTTGAAAGTGTCTGAGTGAAGAAATCAGTTGTTGCCTACATGCAACCAATCAGCTTTTCATGGTTTGTGGGGCAGGTTAGTAAGTTAAAGACAAGCTGACTGGCTGCTGTAGACAACCCAGATAATATTTGAGAAACCTAGATACATGAGGCCCCTTTTTTTCTTGCATGTAAACAAGTACGTTTTCTTGCAAATATAGAACACATAAGCATTTATAACTAACACTGGATCATGAAACTACATGATGAGTAACATCTGGATTTGTACCCCAGAGTCAAAGTAAATTACAGTGAAAGGGTTACAATTATTGAGACTCAATGTATTAGTCACTGCAGAACGAAGCACAAACCTAAATCCTCTGGGGATCTTGAGCTCCTTTGCTGCTCGCTCTTAGATTCACTAAATTAGTGCCTCTTACTGAGACTGGGCTCCATTTGTTGATGGACAGTCCACAACCCCCAGAATATGGCCACAAAGCAGGAGATTGGTCTGTTGTAAACAGATCCCACACTATGACCATCACCAGGAGTTGGCTGCTGGTAAACCAAAGGAGCCTGATCCTGTTAACAGGTAATTATTTAAAAGGTCTGGTGTGTTTTACCATTAAGGAAAATGGAGGATATCAAGAGTCCCCAGAGGGTTTAAAACTGTTTAATAGACTACAAAATGTTTGTATGACCTGGTATCATTACTGCAGTGTGTGAAGCCAAAATTGGCAGATGCAAGTAAGTATGATGGTGGGAGGCTGTGTTGTATGGGGGCTGGATTCGCACAAGTGTGAACCGAGCCTAAAACAAATGCGGTGTAGGGTGAAGAACCCCTCACTGCTGCTACAAGCAGGAATCTGAAGAACCCCATTCTTATTCAGCGTGGAAAATTATTTTAAATAAGAACTGCACCAGAAATTAACATTTTCTGTTTGTGGATGATTTAAACATGGTAAATCTATAATGTCATTCTTAACTAACAACTTCAGTTGAGTAAATGCACAATTTTTCGGACAGGCCTCAGCACATGGAAAACAGTAATAAAAAAAGAAAAAAAAAAGAAGAAAAAAGAAGAAGGAGAAACAACCAGATCAAGTCTTTTTCTTTAATTTACTTGCTTCCAGTGAAACTGCCTCTTGGTTTTGGTGTAAGCGGTCCCTAAATAATTACCATGGTGCAGAACTCAATGGGGGAGATTTACTAAAACTGGTGTACCCAGAATTTGGTGCAGCTGTGCACAGTAATCAATCCGCTTCTAGGCTTTATTGAGAAAGCTTAATTGAATAGGTTGAATTTTGAAGCAGATTGGTTACTGTGGACAGCTGCACCAGATTCTGTGTGCACCAGTTTTAGTAAATCCCCATTTCCTCCTTACTGTTTAGTGATTAGCTATCTCAGCTGCTTGGTAGTCATTTCAACAACCAAAACCCTAACCTTACAAAGTATCTTTTTTTTTTTAAAGTAGTTGTTGCTTGGAACAGACTTCCAGCAGACGATGGAGTTGATTTACTAAAGGCAAATCCACTGTGCACTGCAAGTGCAGTTGCTGTAGATCTGAACTGAGGGGAAGCTCTGCAGATTTCTATCATCCATTCATGTGCAAGCAAAAATTCTGTTTTTTATTTTTCTTGTGTGTCCCCCTCAGATCTACGGCAACTGCACTTTCTAGTGGATTTGCCTTTAGAAAATATATCCCGATGAGTCAGTCAACAGCAAGTGAATGTAAAAATGTTTGGGAAAAACATAAATCTATACTCAGACAAAAATTAAAAAAAAAAAAAAAAAAAAAGAGGGCCAACTCTATGACCCACTTAAGCTGGATACACACTATACAATTTTCTTTAGATTTTTCCCTTTAGATTTACCAAAACTATATAACAATATGAGGTCAAACCTAAACACTTTGAATTTGTATGGAATCAGGCTGGCCCTTCCACTACATAGTTGGAAGGTAAATCTAAAGGAAATCAAACAACAAAAAGTTGTATAGTGTGTATCCAAGCTTTAAGGCCCGTACACATGATAAGAAAATCTGAAGGGAAATTTCATCCGACGACCGATCTGTCGATTTTCGGATTGTTAGTATGGTGCTTTCGACAGCCGATTCCGACTTTTCGGCCGACAAAATGCTGATATGAAGTATATAAAAATGTTATCGTCCGTCAACACAACGTCCGATTTTCGTCTCATTGGTTCAGTTTTCAACGGAAAAAAATCTTAAGAGCAAGACTAGGCATGCTCAGAGGTGAAAGAACACATACAAAACAATCCAACACATGACATCACTTCTGAAGTAGAATTCTGTCGTACGGGAAAATACGTATGAAAATAACTTCTTCACTTTCCACATCAGACTAGCATGCCACAAAAATGGATGACAGATCGTTCGATAATCTGATCGTGTGTACGGGGCTTAAGTCTTTTTCTGCCATCACTCTTCTAGGTTTCTGTGTACTCTGAAAAAAAACTGGAAAGGTTCTATCAACTTCACAGATTTGTCAAAAAGGTATCCTGTCCATGCTTCAAAGGACAACTTAGAAAAAAGTTTATACCTTCAGTCATTGACCTTGGGCTTCTCCTTTAGACATGGGGGAATACAAAGCCCAGATTCTGCTGCTGTTCTTGGCTCATTAAGCCCGTCAATTAAAAAAATTCAGCAGTTCATACACACATACATAGAAGCATCTTACTATGTAGCCACATCCTGAAAACCAATTTCCCCAAAAGGTTTAATTTAAAAATGGGCTTTTGGAAATGACCAAATGCAGCATGCTTTTAGGTATATTCCGACTTCAGACTTTTCTGAGAACCTTACAAGTTCCTTGTGAGGTCATTCTACCTTCTTTGTGAGTGGTTTCAAGCTGCATGCTCATAGTAAGGGCAGAAAAAAGCAGTTCTATTATGAATAAATGCCCATGTACTCAAGTCTTTGGGTATGTTCACACCATATGCAGTGGACCGTGTTGGACAGCTATTCCAGTGCAGTGTGACCACATGACAAGGTAAAATGCCTTGTTTCCCTATCTGCCCAGTTCATATCACTGCGTTGCAGTGGTGTGCAGTGAAAATAAGTACTCCACTTTTTTTACTGCAGCAAAGTGCGAGGCAATCCACTGCGTCGCACCATGCAGCCAGCACTTGATTCCTGTGTGACATCTCAAAATTAATTTAAAGAAAAAACAAAACAGTGGGCTCTGCTAAGATCAGTGCATCATCACTGTGCTGATATCGGCCGCACCACACATCAGCCAGTGTGAACATACCCTTATTACTGCAACTAAAATCCAGGAACTGTGTAAGGAATGGACCCTCTCTGCAATTCCACTAATTTTCCATAAAGGGGAGGATGTCAAAATGTCCCCTTTAAAAGCAATTGATTTTTGCAAATGTATTTCAACACATAATTGCAATAAAATAAGTGCACTTGCACATTTGGGGGCTTAATTATTTACAGCACAAGTGTAAACACATCAAAGCACCTCACACAGCAGGAAAACTAGTTTGGATTTGACCAGACTACACCTGCCAAACGCATGTTAATTTTGACTTGAATTCCACTTTAAAGGATGGCCAATTCTAAACCAACGTTTCTACCATTTGGATATGCTTAGGCAACATGAAGTAAAACTCATTAGGCCCACAAAAGTAGAATATAAGTGCTCCTGATTTTTTTTTTTTTTTTTAATTCTCTCTATCCAAACAAATGTTTAGGATTGGGTAGTTTTGATAGTTCTAAAGGGCCTAGTTTATTAGGCAGACCATACAAGACATAAGCACACCAAGCATCTTCACGATGATGCCTTCTGTAAGCAATTTGACTAGCCCATTCTTACCAGCACCCGTGCCACTTTCATTATATAATCTTCTTCAAGCTTTTATAAAATTACCCAAGGCCAGATATGCAGCTCTCCAAACATATCTTGAGGTCTGCAGCTTCTCTTTGAACCTCCACATTTTCGTTTATGACATGTACATAGGGATTACACTTGCAAGCATGCATTATATGCATACTTGATATCCATTCCCATAGAAAAAACTTAAACAGCTGTGTCATAAGCAGTAGATATTATCCTCAAATATGGATATCCTAGCTTTGAAGGCTCTTCAGGATCTTCTAGCAATACAAATTCACATTTTACATCAAGAAACAAATAACCTTAAAAAAAAAAAGACGAAATTGGCTAGATTTCCAGCTTGGAGACAGGCAGAGGAGTGATGAGGATAGTATAGATTGTGTTAGGGTAATACTCTGCCCTTTAGCTCATAATGCAAGGACAAGTCAGTGAGGGATTGTGCAGTGTTCTGTTCAGGCCCACAACCTGAATTAACGTTCTTCTTCATTTTGTATTACTGTAGTAAAGAGCAGTAAACCAAAAAGAATCCTCTGTTTAATGAGGTGCTGTTATTCGTGTATTACAGGGAGAGGATCCCAGAGGATTCCGATATCAGGGATCTGCTACATGTGATTATAATCTTCACATACTAGAATGGTGGTATACATCATTATATACACAGAGGGCAGTGCCTGGGTACTGTACTAAACCCAGAGAGGTAATGGATTCTATCAGGCATGAGATGCTCACAATCAGTACAGATCACTAGGATGTAATACCTACATTATGTAAAAATGCATTTTATATGTGGCGCTAAATCTTTCAAATGAGCTACCATTGTTGTAAAACCTTCTCTGTATCAAATACCAAATATTTTTGTAGCAATACTGAGATGGAATCTGAAAAAGATATACTTGTTCCTGAATGAAAATTTAAAAAAGTCCCCAAGATACAGTCCCTAAAATGGTTTACCAGTTGGCTACTTTTTGCACCACGTTAAAGAGGGACTGGATGAATGCTCAACCTTCTGCAGGTTGAAGGTATCCATGGATTTTCTCACTTAGAAAGTTAGTGGGTTGTTATTTGTAGATCCAGAGCTCCTGTTTGCACAGCCATGTGGCAAAGGCCAATGTATTTACTCTCCAACAAAAGGATGTGTAAATTTATAGGATGGGTGGCTTCCCCTAATGTCAGGGAAAGAACTTCGATCTTCATCCACGCAACTACTACCAGCTCAGATCAGTGACCAGCTTCATCTAATGACAAGGAAAAAACAGCAAACCTTATCCACACAAAGTTACTTCAAGCACTGGTGTTGTCATCCAGACAGTGACAGCAAAAACTCTGGTGGCTTTATTCAGTCATAGGCATCAAGCAATGCTGGCGTCCTGCAATCTTAGAGCACTGCTGGCCTCAAGACACCAGAAATTGGTGAATTACTCCCAGCTATGGCAGTGAGGGCACAGACAGCCTTATCCACCCAATGACAATGAGGTCTTCTGATCATCACCTAAACAGTAAGAGTGAAAGCTCTGTAGGATTCAGATGATAACAGCAAGAGAACTGCTAGCTTCATCCAAACACGAGCTGCAAAAACTCTGTTGCATTCATCCAGGTATGGACAGAAAAGGCTTTGTTGGCCTGAGCCATATCATATTTTGTTTTTCTCCCCAAAGAAAGCTTTGCTTCTGGCTCTGCAGAGAAGTATCAGGAAACAAGTTGTTCTCTGTTGGATAAATCAGGATCTTCACATTATGGACTGGTGCTCTGAACCTACAAGATGGCTAAAAAAGGTTTCCCCCGGTTTGAAAGATGGGTGAAAGGAAGAGGGTGCTTTGAGTCATGCTTTACATGGTGCAAAGTTCGAATGCACAAATGTGACAGGAACACATCTTCACAGGGTCACGGGTTCAATTCCACATCATGCTCCATCAATAGGAACTGGCAGATGGAAGGGTCAGCCTCTTTCCAATGTATATACTAAAAATACATACAAAATATTAAATTAGTTACACAATAAGAATAACTTAAACAAATCAACATTTAATACCAAATGTCTTAATTCACAACTGGTGTGCTTTTACCGTGCTAAAAAGCACCTTTCCTGCGTGACAACACCACATGAAAAAATAATCCCCTTTAAAATCCATCTGTTCACATCTCTGCGCTTCATGGTTTAAAGTGTCTGCGCTCTAGGTTTTTAAAAAGTCCTGCTTGCTGCATTTTTGGTTCATATTTCATAGTTAATGGAAACGCACCATGCTTTTTTAAGGTGCATTTTTTGAGCCACTTTACAGTTTTTCCTCCAGATGATCAGGGATGAAAACTTATGCAAAACGCATATGTGTTGCTTTAAATTTTAAGACAAATGAAATAAAATGCTCTAACAATGCACCAATGTAAACTGGCCCAAACTAAAGCAAGAATGTACTCCCATCTCTAAATCCCAATCTCTCAAATCATAACACACTTAATAGACCTATTAAAACTAAAATTTTATTTCATTATGATAGTCTAAAAATAAAATATCATACAAGTCAGTCTGATAAAGTATTGAAAGTATAAGCCATAGTTGCATAGTTAATCTGGTTAAAAAAGATACAAGTTCATCCAGTTCAACCATCAAAGAAAAAAAAAAAAAAAAAACACACACAAAACAGAAAGCCTTTATTATATATATATATATATATATATATATATATATATATATATATATATATATACATACACACACACACACACACACACACACACATACATACATACATACATACACATACAACCCTATACCCACAGTTGATCCAGGGGAAGGCAAAAAAAAAAAAAAAAAAAACCTCAATAAAGCATGGCCCAATGTGCGCCAGTGGGTTAAAAAGTTCCTTCCTGATCCCCCAAGAGGCAATCAAATATTCTCAGGATCAACTTTACCCAAAAAAGTTATTATCCAATTATATTATATACATTTGGGAAACAATCCAGGCCTTTTTTAAAATGATCTACTGAGCTAGCCAGAACCACCTCTTGAGGGAAGTCTATTCCAAATTTCTACAGCTCTTACTGTTAAGAAGCCTTTTCGTATTTGGAGATTAAATCTCTTTTCCTGTAGATGTAAAGAGTGCCCCCTTGTCCTCTGTGATGACCTTAACCACTTGCCTACAGTGCACTTTCACCCCCTTCCTGCCCAGACCGATTTTCAGCTTTCAGCGCTCTCACACTTTGACTGAGAATTACTCAGTCATGCAACACTGTACCCATACAAAAATTGTGTCCTTTTTTTCACACAAATAGAGCTTTCTTTTGATGGTATTTGATCAATACTGGGTTTTTTATTTTTTGTGCTATAAATAAAAAAAGACTGAAAATATCGTGAAAAAACGCATTTTTCTTTGTTTCTGTCATAAAATTTTGCAAATTAGTCATTTTTCTTCACAAATTTTGGCCAAAATTTATACTGCTACTTATCTTTGGTAAAAAAAACCCAAGTAAGTATATATTATTTGGTCTTTGTGAAAGTTATAGAGTCCACAAGTTATGGTGCTATTCATTGAAAATTGATCACACTTGATCACACCTGATGTACTGAAGGCCTATCTCATTTCTTGAGACACTAAAAGGTCAGGAAAGTACAAATATCCCCCAAATGACCCCTTTTTGGAAAGTAGACATTCCAAGGTATTTAATAAGGGGCATGATGAGTTTTTTGAAGTTGTAATTTTTTCCCACAATGCTTTGCAAAATGAAGATTTTTTTTTTTTTTTTTTTTACAAATTGCCGTATTAACAGGTTATTTCTCTCACACAGCACATGTATACTTTCAACTACACCCCAAAACACATTCTACTACTCCTCCTGAGTATGGCGATACCACATGTGTGAGACTTTTTCACAGCCTGGCCACATACAGAGGCCTAAGATCCGAGTAGCAGCGTCCGGCATTCTAGGAGCACAAATTACACATATCATTTCCTGACAACCTATCGCACTTTTGAAGGCCCTGGAGCACCAGGACAATGGAAACCACCATAAAATGACCCAATTTTGGAAAGCAAACAGCCCAACGTATAATTTTTGAGGCATAATGAGTCTTTTGAATATGTCATTTTTTTCCACAAGTTTTTGGAAAATGTGGAAAGAAAATGAAAACACATTTTTTTTACACAAAGCTGTCCATTTATGCAATATTTCTAACACATCGCATGTACATAGCAAAACTTGCACCCCAAAATACATTCTGCTACTCCTCCTGAGTATGGCGATACCACATGTGTAACACTTTTTCACAGCCTGGCCACATACATAGGCCTCACATCCAAGTAGCGCTTTACACAAAGTTGTCCATTTATCCACTTTAAGACTGGGCCTATTTTTGACACTTGGTGTTTACAAGCTAAAATCATTTTTTTTTGCTAGAAAACTACTTTGAACCCCCAAACATTATATATTTTTTTTTAGCAGAGACCCTAGAGAATAAAATGGAGATCGTTGCAATATTTTTTATCACACCATATTTGCGCAGCAGTCTTCCAAATGCGATTTTTTTGAAAAAAATTCACTTTTTTGAACTAAAAAATAAGAAAACAGTAAATTTAGCCCAATTTTTTTCCATAATGTGAAAGATAATGTTACGCCGAGTAATTAGATACCCAACATGTCATGCTTCAAAATTGTGCATGCTCACAGAATGGCGCCAAACATTGGTACTTAAAAATCCCCATAGGCAACATTTTAAAAATTTCTGCAGGTTACTAGCTTAGAGTTACAGAGGAGGTCTAGGGCTCAAATTATTGCACTCGCTCTAACGATCGCGGCGATACCTCACATGTATGGTTTGAACACCGTTTACATATGTGGGCGGGACTTGCGTATGCGTTTGCTTCTGCGCGTGAGCTAACGGGGACAGGGCGCTTTAATTTTTTTTTTTTTTTCCTATTTATTTTATTTATTATTTTATTATTTTTACACAGTTAAAAAAAAAAAAATGTTTTGATCATTTTTATTCCTATTACAAGGAATGTAAACATCCCTTGTAATAGAAATAGGCATGACAGGTCCTCTTTATTGTGAGATCTGGGGTCAAAAAGACCTCACACCTCACAACTACACTAAAAAAGAAAAAAAAAAAAAAAAATTGTTGAAAGAGGAAAAAAAAAAAGCAAAAAAAAAAAGCGGCCCTTTAAACCGGTTGCTAGGCAACGTCTTTTGACGTAGCTCCGGTCCTCCAAGACCATAGAGTTGAGTGAGGGCCATCTTGCCCTCACTCGACTTCCTGTCTCTGAGGATCCGGGACCGGATAGTTTTCCCCGCTGCCGGCGGGTCCGGTAAGCTGGGAAAACGTCTGGGACGCGGCAGGAGGGGGGGGGCACCTCTTCCCCTGCACCGTAAGGGTAATTCCGCGGCGAATCCGCCACTGGGACCACCCTTATCTGAAAGCTGACCGCCCGCCGTTTCAAAAAATACCGGGGTTATGGGGGCTATCTGCTGCCATAACCCCAGTATTTAGCTTTTAATGGCCGACGCATATAGTCGTTAGGCGGTCAGTAAGTGATTGCATGTATATGGCAAACCGGTGACGATGACTGACGGGGTGACAGGTGACGATGACTGATGGGGTGACAGGTGACGATGACTGATGGGGTGACAGGTGACGATGATTGATGAGGTGACAGGTGATGATGATTGATGAGGTGACAGGTGATGATGACTGACGGGGTGACAGGTGACGATGATTGATGGGGTGACAGGTGACGATGATTGATGAGGTGACAGGTGATGATGATTGATGGGGTGACAGATGACGATGATTGATGGGGTGACAGATGACAGTCACTGACGGGGTGACATGTGACGATGATTGATGGGGTGACAGGTGACGATGACTGATGGGGTGACAGGTGACGGTGATTGATGGGGTGACAGGTGACGGTGATTGATGGGGTGACAGGTGACGGGCGATGGTCACTGATGGGTGACAGGTGACGGGCGATGGTGCACGGCGGTACTGATGGCAGTCTCTGGTGACCGGTGAACTTTAGGCTATGTTCACATGTGAGCGTAGCGATCACGGGCAGAATCACTGCGATTCCGCGCGTGATCCAGAAATCATTGCAAATTGCGGGACGCCTGTGCATTGCCCTTGATTTGCAATAGCACCCCAAACGCTGTGCGATGTTGCTGCGATTTCCGCCTGCCGAATCGCGGTAACATCACGCAAACAACGCATGACGCTCCAAAGAAACTCTTGTACCTTTTTTGGGCGTCATGCGATGTTTGCGCGATGTTACCGCGATTCGGCAGGCGGAAATGGCGGCAACATCGCACAGCGTTTGGGGTGCTATTGCAAATCACGGGCAACACACAGGCGTCCCGCGATTTGCAATGATTTCCGGATCGCGGGCAGAATCGCGGTGATTCTGCCTGCGATCGCTGCGCTCAAATGTGAACGTTATGGGTGTCAATTTCTGGGCACTGATGAGGTGACTGTTGGGTGACAGGTGATATTGGGGGGGGGGGGGGCTGAGGACTGTGTGGGGGGACCTTTATTAGTGTGATTTTTACTTTTTACAGGTGTACAGAGCAGTAACTCACTATTTCTAGCTCTGCTCCCCTCATACTGGAAACTGTATGAGGAGAGAAGAGCTAGTAACAGTCAGTTACTGCTCTGTGTTTACATTTTGTGATCGGCTGTGAATGGATTCACAGCCGATCACATAGTAAACAGTCACTGTCAGTGACTGTTTACTACCGCCGGTGACAGCTGTGTTCCTACGGAACACAGTGCCACCGACACGACCGCGCTGCGCGCTCCCGATCGCGCATGCGCGGTCATCTGGTGGGCGCCTTCATTGTGATCCGCTGTGTCATTGGAACACAGCCGATCACGTGGGAAACAGCCACGCCCATTGGCTGTTTCCCCCCTGCCGGTGACGGGGGGTGTCCCGGGGACACCCCGACACCGACAGTGCAGGGCGGCGTGCACGCAATCGCGCGCCTGCCCTGCTTAAAGTGCCGCCGTCATATGACGGCGGCCCAGGATAATGGTCGCTCCGCTCCGCCGTCATATGACGGCGGGCGGGCGGCAAGCGGTTAAGGTGAATAACTCAGCACCAGGTTTACTATATGGAGTACTTACGTATTTATACATATTGATCATATCACCCTTTAATCTCATCTTCTCAAGAGAATAATTTCAGTTCCTCTAATCTTTTCTCATAGCCGAGCTCCTCTATGCCTCTTATCAGTGTGGTTGCCCTTCTCTGCACTTTCTCCAATATCCTTTTTGTGAATTGGTACCCAAAACTGAACTGCATATTCCAAATGAGGTAATACTAATGATTTGTACAGGGGCAAAATGATATCTCTCTCTCTGCAGTCCATACCTCTTAATACAGGAAAGATATTTGCTTGCTTTGGAAACAACAACTTGGCATTGTATGCTACTATTAAACTTATAATCTACCAAAGCAACCAGATCCTTCTCCACCATGGATTCCCCCAGCTGTACTCCCCCTAGTATGCATGCATATTCTGAGCCCCCAAGTGCATAACATTTATCAACATCAACCGCTTGCCAACCGTACACTGTATATTTTTGCGACAAGGCGGCTCTCCTGCGCTTATGGGCCTGGGGCGCACACGCACACCACGACCCGCTCCCACTATGACTTGACACAGCAAGAGCCAATCAGAGGGTCCGGCAAACGAAAAGAAGGTAGACCTCCGTTCTGTCAGAGGGGGAGGTACTTATCCTGTGTTTCTGCTAAGCAGGAACATGAATCTCTGCCTTCCACCAGTCAAAGCCCCTCCCCCACATTTAGTAAGTACAACTTAGGAACGCATTTAACCCTTTAATCGCCTCTTAGGTTAACCCCTTCCCTGCAAGTGTCATTAGTACAGTGACAGTGCATATTTTTTAGCACTGATCACTCTATTAGTGTCACTGGTTCCCAAAAAGTGTCAAGTGTCAGTTAGGTGTGCGATTTCACCGCCGAAACATTGAAGTTCCGCCATAAGTCGCTGATCGCCGCCATTACTAGTAAAAATATATAAAAAGTAAGGGTCCCAACTCCGAACCTTGGGATACACCACTGATAACCTTAGACCATTCAGAGTATGAATCATTAACCACTACTCTCCAAATACGGTCTTTTAGACAGTTTTTTTTTTATTTACAAAATTAATTTTTCCAGGCCTGTAGACTTTACCTTACACATTAGCCATGTGTGGGGAACTGTGCCAAACACTTTTGAAAAATCCAAGTATACTACGTCCACAGCATTATTTTGTCTAAGGTTTTACTTCCCTCCTCATAAAAAGAAATCAGATGTGTCTGACAACTTCTGTCTTTCATGAATCCATGCTGTCTGTTGCCTAAAATATTTTTTTTACAGCAAGAACTCATCTATGTGGTCTTTTATTAAACTCTCCAGTATCTTCCCGACTATAGAAGTTAAACTAACAGGTCTATAGTTACTTGGTTTGTTTTTTCAATTACGGTTATAGATATGAGGGGAGGAGGTGTTATGTAGTCTTTTACACACTTTTCTGTCCTAGGGTGACAATGCTGCTCCATAGATTCAGGACCATAAGCGGTGTCTATTAGGGATCGACCGATTATCGGTGGGGCCAAGTATCGGGGGCCGATATTCACTTTTTTTGTAGTATTGTTCACAAACTTACCGATATGACCGATATTGCTTCAAGTGGTTGTACAGGATTGATCCCTACAGCTGCAGGCACGACCTCGGTACCATTTCTTAGACCCGACAGTCGGCTTTCTTGTAATAACAACCGAAGCGGCTAAACAGCCATTCGGCTATTACAAGCAGCAGGAGGGGACGCCCCCTCCTCCGGCTGCTCCGTCCAGGTCTCCCCTTCCAGATCGAGCAACGAGCTGGCATGTCCGCTGGCTGAACACCCAAAAAAAGCCGGAATCGGCTTTGATCGAGTCTCTGATGTAGTAACCTGGAAGCGATGTCATGATATCACTTTCGGTTACTGGTGCCAGATTTAAAAAACAGACAAACTTAGCGTTTTGAATGCTTTTAAGTGCAGAGGAGGGGTTTGGGATCTTAAAGACCCCAGATTCCTCCATAAACAGTACCTTTCACTGCCTATTACTGTCATTTTACATTCATTGGGACAGCAATAAAAGTGATACAATTTTTTTTTTCTTAAAAAAGGACAGGTAAAAATAAAAACTTTAAATGTACAGAATATCGGCACCTAATATCGGTTATCGGCCTGAAGGGTCGCCAGAAAAGTGTGTTAATAGCAGTATCATTAGGTGAAAGTAAAGGGGGAAAAAAAAAACTGAAAGAAAACTATCCACCTAAAAGAATGGTAAGCTGCTAAATATTACATTTTTGTTCTTGGTTTTAGACATTTTAGAAAGAAATTGATTTAATCAATGAATTACATGACAGGCATGTGATCATTGACTATCTTGTGATCACGGACAGACAATCAGTAGCTCCAAGTGATGGTTTCAAAGTAGAAGCAAATTACACTACAACCTCCTGCTATTGTGGGCTTTGTTTAACATAGTGGCTGTTCTTGCACATAGCAAGCACTGAATTCCACTATTCTTTTCCTAACTGTACTGGTACAAGAAAATTCTTCTGATTGGCTAGTTAGAGCAAAAACAGCATACCTGCTTTCAATTTTATGAACAAAGCTAAAGGTAATAATACTCCACCAACTCAGAGAATAATGGCAAAGGTTGCACAAAGTGAGAATCACAACTGTCTACTTCTACAAATGTTACTACTAAAACTAAATGAACGGAAGGGTAAGCTTCTGTCCATTGGTACATAAGACATAACATTTTTAAGCTTAAATTATACAATAAACTTTCTAGTTCTTTATGGTTTCCGATCACTTATTTTCTCATCACCCAATAGGGATAACATAGGGAAGAAATGATGTATGTATGAATCAGTAGGAAGTTTAAACTGCTAGCCAACATAAACTTCACTGAAAACAACACACTGGCCCAGTACAATGATCTGTCTTCCGCTCGGTCCACCACAGACTGTACTGCTATGCGGCCCCTAGGGCGCACAGGGGGCATGAGAATGGAAGGACCTCATATGACATTCTCTCAGTAAAATGGTGCTCCTGTCCGGCTGTATTATTATAATAGGCCTGGACAGGAGGTGATTAAAAACCATTTACACTGCAGCATGAAACACAATATGAATCAATGTTTCTTATACAATTATAGTGCAATAATCTTAACACCATTCATTCATTATTTCCATGCGATGGCCAGTATTGGCAGGCTTTTGTTCACCTCAGTACTGCTTCTCTACCCATCCAAGACTATAACTAAATACAAAAGCAGCTTGAAGTAGGTCAGAAGGAGATCAACTTCAGGTCAAATGTACCCGCAATGAATGATTTTAGAAATGCTTCAAACTCATGTCAAAATCAAGTTGCATTTGCCCATCGATACAAGCCTAAAGCCCTATGACACAGATATTTAGAAGTCAATTCAGTCTCTCGGACTTACCCCAGGCCCAGAGCAAGAATATGAGAGATGAATAAAGAAGGGATAAACACTTTCAGGAACTCTGCAGAGAAAATGCCCCCTTTCTTCATGGCGCCAGTCTTTCTCATGCTCAGAGACACTGAGCGCTTAGGGTGGCGGAAATGAAATTCCCTGATAGAGAAAGAGGGGAGAAAACACAGGGCATCACCACAAGAGCCTCTCACATAACTATAGTGCCATTAATAAAGGGTTAAAAGACAGAATATTGTGTGCACATCTTATATAAATTATGTTAGTTGTTTAAAAATCAACACTGATCAGCTTTTTTTTTTTTTTTTTTTCAAAGTTGCTGATCTTTTTGTCCTTCAATTGAATGGAAAATAACATTCCTTGTTAGTCTCACAAATGATATATGTATAACTAAAAATTATTGTAAAGTCTTGTTCTTTTTGAAAAGATAATACAAACATGTTATACTTACCTCCTCTCTGCAGTTGGTTTTGCACAGGGCAGCCTGGATCTTCTTCTTTTCAGGTCCCTCATTGCTGCTCCTGGCCCTTCCTTATCGAGTGCCCCTACAGCAAGCAGCTTGCTATGGGGGCACCCGAGCCTAGCTGCAGCTCTGTGTGTCCATTCAGACCAGGATCTGCTGTTCGGCCCCGCCCCCCTCTCTCCTGATTGGCTAACTGACCTTGATTGGCAGCTACAGGGGCAAATGGTGCCACGGCTGTGTCTCAGCCAATCAGGAGGAAGAATCCGGGCTGCCGAGGGACTCTTGGACATCGCTGGACGGGAGCTAAAATAAAATAAGTGTAACTGCACACCTATATCATTGTAACCCCCCCACAAACACACACCTGTCCTTATCCAGTGAGATATCGCTGACTAAAGCGCAGGGCTGCTTGTCAAAATCTCTCTGTCTAGGCTCACGCTCAGGTATGTTTTAAAGTGAATCTGTGGCCAGATAACGGACATTGAGGTGTTTGAGATTTACAGCCCTCACTGACCTCTGCAGCCACAGATGCTGTACAGTAATTAATTCGCAAATATCAAAGCAGAATCACTCAAGTAATTTAAAGTGGAAATAAACTTAAAAAAATGCTGACAGGAGTTTTATAACTGCTTCCACCTGCCTGTCCACGTTAATGTACACCGAGTTATACATGTGCAGCTCAGCATGCATTTACAGAACCACTTTGTGCCATAATGATTTGACTCCCATGCACAAGAGTGACGTCATCACAGCCCAGCCAGTCAAGTGGTCGAAGAGTCTGTAACCGGAAGAAAGACTAGGAGAAGATGGAAGCACGTGTGATAGCCGAGAGTATGAGGGTAGGTCTACCATAATGTGCTAATATGCTGAGTATAATCCTATAATAGTACAGTATGGCAATAAGGCATTGTTCACAGGGATGTACTATAGCATAAACCCGTGAGGGCCATGTTTGCCCACACAGGGATGCACAGGTGTTCTTTGCATCCCGCTGTAGGCAATCCTATTCATGTCAAATCGAATGCTGCGGCTGCACAGACACAGGCTGGTCCTCAATTTGACAGACATGTGGGCAGTGTGTGTTTGGGGCCGTGCACCCACACAACTGTCAAATTGGGAGCAGCACCTGTGTCAGTGCAGCCACTGCGTTCCAACTGACATGAATGGGACTACTTACATGAGGATGCACAGAACATTGGTGGCATCTACAGTGGATATAAAAAGTCTACACACCCCTATTAAAATGTCAGGTTTCTGTGATGTAAAAAAATTAAACAAAGATAAATCATTTCAGAAATTTTCCACCTTTAATGTGACCTATAAACTGTACAACTCAGTTGAACAACAAACTGAAATCTTTTAAGTGGAGGGAAGTAAAAATAAAAAAAAAAACTAAACTAATAATATGGTTGCATAAGTGTGCACCTTAAACTAATATTTTGTTGAAGTACCTTTTGATTTTATTACAGCACTCAGTCTTTTTGGGTACAAGTCTATCTGCATGTCACATCTTGACTTTGCAATATTTCGCCACTCTTCTTTGCAAAAACACTCCAAATCTGTCAGATTGCGAGGGCATCTTCTGTGAAAACCCCCCCTCTAGATCACCCCACAGATTTCCAGTCAGATTCAGGTCTGGGCTCTGCCTGGGCCATTCCAAAACTTTAATCTGCTTCTGATAAAAAGCCATTTCTTTGTTGATTTGGATGTATGCGTTGGGTCGTTGTCATGCTGAAAGATGAAATTCCCTTTCATGTTCAGCTTCCTAGCAGAAGCCTGAAGGTTTTGTGCCAATACTGACTGGTATTTGGAACTGCTCATAATTCCCTCTACCTTGACTAAGGCCCCTGTTCCAGCTGAAGAAAAACAGCCCCAAAGCATGATACTGCCACCACCATGCTTCATGGTGGGTATGGTATTCTTTTGTGCAGTGTTTTCGCGGCAAACATATCTTTGGGAATTAGGGCCAAAAAGTTCTACATGGTTTCATCAGACCATAACACATTTTCTCATATGCTTTTGGGAGACTTCAGATGTGTTTTTGCTAAATTTAGCCAGGCTTGGATGTTTTTCTTCGTAAGAAGAGGCTTATGTCTTCCCACTCTACCCCGTAGTCCAGACATATGAAAAATGTGGGAGATTGTTTTCACATGTACCACACAGCCAGTACTTGCCAGATATTTCTACAGCTCTTTAATGTTGCTGTAGGCCTCTTAGCAGCCTCCCTGACCAGTTTTCTTTCATCTTTTCATCAATTTTGGAGGGACGTCCAGTTCTTGGTAATGTCGCTGTCGTGCCATATTTTCTCCACTTAATGATGACGGTCTTCACTGTGTTCCATGGTATATCCAATTCCTTGGAAATTCTTTTGTACCCTTCTCCAGACTGATACCTTTTAACAATGAGATCTCTCTGATGCTTTGTAAGCTCTCTGTGGACCATGGCTTTTGCTATAAGATGCGACCACGAAAATGTCAGGAAAGACCTACTACTAGAATAGCTGAACTTTATTTGGGGTTAATCTAAAGGCACTTTAAAATGATGGCAGGTGTGTACTAACTCCTTTTTATCATGAGTTTGAATGTAATGGCGTAATTCTGAACACAGCTACATCCTCGGTTTTAAGAGGGTGCGCACACTTGTGCAACCACATTATTTTCTTTTTTTTTCTCCCCGAAAAAAGATTTGTTTGTTTTTCAATTGAGTTGTACAGTTTATAGGTCACATTAAAGGTGAAAAAAGTTCTGAAATGCTTGGTCTCATTTTTTTTACATCACAGAAACCTGACATTTTAACAGGGGTGTGTAGACTTTTTATATCCACTGTACTTGTGGGCACACATGGCTCGTGTGAAAGTGGCCTTAATCTTCTGGGAGACAGTTAACATTTTATAAAGAAAAGGCTTAATTTTGCTTTAAGACAGCTCTCTCAGCAGCTCAGCTCACAAATTCTAGAGCACAGGTTGATTTTAGCCTTCCCAGAAATGTTAATTAGTTTTAGCTGAAACTGGATCACACCTTCAATTAGCCATATACTTTTAAAGCTCAGCTTTGGTTAAAAAAAAAAATGTATGATTTTTGGTTAGTGGGGAAAGTTGGAGCCTTTTTCTTGTGTCACTTGCAGGGACAGGAAGTGGGGAAAACCATCCCCAAAAGGGTCACAGAAAGTAAATTAAAAAAAAATATCTTAACTTCTCCCAACTCTATATAAAATGGCTAGATACGAGATTTATTTTTCAATAACATAACACGTGTGTGTGAGAACTGTCATCAAACAAAAGAATGAGAGGACATCACAAATCTCTAAAGAAAAAAAAAAAAAAAACCAAACAACTTACTTGGGGGGAATATTTTCAGGTCTACTTGACCAGTCAGATACCCAATCAGCACTTTTCTTCAGAACTTCCTCTTCTTTTTCTACATCTTCATCTTCTTCCTCTGACTGAAACAAAAAAAAAATAGCTGGAAATAAAAAAAAAAGTCACAAAGCAAAACAGAATCCTACAGATCTGCTGAGAAGTCCAAACAAGGATATTTAGTATAAAGGGCCATTTTAGATACAATGACGGGAATTTATCAAAACTGGAGTAGACATAATCTAGAGAAGCTCTGAATGGCAACCAATCAGCTTATATCTTCAGCTTTTTCAGTTAAGCTTTCAAAAAGAAAGATAGAAGCCGATTGGTTGCCATACACAGCTGCTCCAGATTAGATGTTGGTTCCCCAGTTTTGATAAATTCCTCTCAAGGTGTTGATAATCAGGACACAAAAGATTACAGAAATCTTTCGACTGATTGACCTATGCTTATAGCTTATGACTCTGTACAGTCCTCATCCAACTGGGCTTCAGGTATTGTGTACAATCCAGTAGTTCATACGGTGCTGAATTTACAGAGCTGAGCAGATTCATCTGTACATATGCTTGGCCAATCACCCAAATCCTGGAATGCCATAGTCAGGTTGGGTGAAAAATTCTTACAAAATAAAACTAATCGGCTTATCGGGTGCACTATTTCCATAATGCTCTGGAAGACTGTGGTCATCCAGGAAGTTCGGGTTGAAGTTTAGAAAAAATGGGTTATGTTAGCACAGTGTTTCTTAGCAGGATTATGCCATGTACCTCTACAATGCGCCAGAAGTTTCCCAACACCTCGGCTCATGTCAACTACTCCCTGTAGCATGTATATGGACATTATTACTTACACCAGTATAAATGATTTATACATTTAAATAATTAAAAGAACATCTATGCTGCTTACTTGCTATGGCCACTTGCATATTTCAGATTGTTGAGTAGCTATGAACCTCCTATCGGTGCCCCAGGGAGTACATGTACCACTGGATGACAACCACTGATGAAGTGACGTCTTAAATCAACCCAGGAAGATTTGGTTCATTTTTAAAAGTACAGGGCAGTTAACAGATATAACTCTTTTCATAGACCCTGTGTAAGGAATATTCAGTTCCTAACAGTAGATAATATTCTTTGCCAGTATCTGCATTATACATTCGACCTGTAATTACTGGGTTTGTTTACTCTGTGTTACTGTTTGCATGGCCCCTTTAGGTACAGAGACTGATGAAAATGGGTCAATGTTATATTACAGAATGACATTCTGTATAAATGTGCTGTATAAATATATAATATATTGAGGATTTATGCCATACTTTTTTTTTTTACCCGCCTATGTTTAAAGTTTACCTGTTTCAGAAAAAATGAAAAGATGGACAAACATTGTACACTCTCCCAACACCCTGCTGTACATACCTCCATGGGTGATGAGCTGTCAGTGCCCACACAGCCAGTGCATTGGTACAAAGATTTGAAATGCCCGCTGTTCTCCCTGCAGAGCTTCTGGAACTGTTTAAAATGATTCTGATTGGTCAACCCCGGCACACAGAATCGCTTTGTCCTGTCCCAGTAAGCGATGCAGAAAGAAGGGGGAGAAGAGAGGAGATTTTAATTCCCTGGACTGGTGAACTGGCTGCATGGGCACTGACAGCTCATCACCTAAGGAGGTAAGTACAGCGAGGACCAGATAAGGGTACGGTGTCAGTTCATATTTCCAATTTTTCTGAAAAGGTAAACGAACGCCTTAAAATGATTAAATGTGGTTGTAATCTGAAAAAAAAAAAAAAAAAAAACATTTCTATAGTGTTTACTTGCCTCTCTCCAAAGCACTAAGTGTTATTTTTTTCTCTGCTGTCTAGTTCCTCTTATCAGTATGGAGTCTCTTTTGACAAGTTTTCCTGACACCAAAAGGTAAAAAGGTGACAGGGGAGGGATCTCCAGCACACAGCTGATGATTGAAAGCCTCAGCTCTGTTCCTTTGTGCAGTGTGAAGGGGGGGGGGGGTGCCTTCCCTCCAATCTGCTCCCAGCAGTCTTGTGCAGTATGCAATTGCAGCTTTTTCCCCCTCTTGCTTTGTGCGTCTGAAAAATCATTTTCACATCTGAGTTTTAAAAGGATGTACAGGACAAATGGCTGAAGATAAACAGGTACAATTTATGTACCGTAGGAAGATTTGTTTAATCTCGGTGTATGAGAGGTTAGTCACTTTACTGGGTATAGATAAAGGGTTTACAGACACATTAATGTGCATGTTAAGAGTGAAATGGATTAAAAAAAAAACAACATCTCTGCAGCACATACACACTTCCTTATGTTTTATTCTGTGAAAATCCTGCAAAATACAAAAAATAACGGTTAATCTGCCAGAAGTCTACAGTCCTAATAACTTTCTGTCGGAGCTGCAACATAGTGCCTTTGCTGCAATGAAATTCCAGCCAGCGTTGTCAGCCTTCCTTTCACTGTAAAACAATGCTAATGGTCTTGACTCCCAAAAGCCGCTTTTGGGAGGTGTAGTTCTGGCGGTGTGCCTATGTCAAAACCAACTGAGCTCCGAACAGCTGTCCCTGCAAGAGTTTTACAAGCCTGGCCCTGTCACAGGGAGTAATGAGAGCTTTTTTTGCTACAGGAAAAAGGACAATATTCTGGGACATGTGCTATTCTGGGACATGTGCTAGTTGTTCAATTCCTGGACAAACACTTTAAAAAGGATAAATGCTGCATGATAAAATGAATAGACACAGCTAGTGTACATCACACTTGTTTAGATTTGTGCTGATATACCATTTGGGGAACCATTTGTATTCTTTGTCCATGCATAAAAGCAATAAACAGGCCCCAGTTGCTGAATCATTGTGAAAAGACACTCTTGTCCTAGACAGAAAAACACTAGAGCAACAAGCTAAGAGGATTTCATCATGCTTTTGTTACTGCAATCCAGAAATCAAAATATAAATCTAATGGGATGGTTGACTGGAAAATACAATCAAATTACATCAGATTAACCACTTGTTTTTCACACAAATACAGATTTCTTTTGGTGGTATTTAAACACCTCTGGGTTTATTTTTTGCAGTATAAATAAAAAAAAGACTGGACATTTTGAAAAAAAAAAAAAAATACAATATTTTTTATTTTCTGCTATAAAACAGGTTTTACTTTTTTTTTTTTGAATATCACATTTCTTCATGAATTTAGGCCAAAATGTATTCTGCTACGTCTTCGGTAAAAAAAAAAATAAAAAAAAAGGCCAATTGAATATCATTTGGTTTGCATGAAAATCATAGCAGCTGGTATAAATAATGGAATTTTTTTTTTTTATAATGGTAATGGCGGGGTTAAGCAACTTGTAGTGGGACTGTGACAGTATGGTGGGCAATCTGACACTAGCTGACGCTGGCTGGTGGTTACAGTAACTGACACTGTTATTAATAGTGACACCAATACAGCGATCAGTGCTAATACTATACACTGTCACTGTATTGACACAGGCTAGGAAGGGGTTAACATCTAGGGGGCGATCAAGGGGTTAAAGTGGTTGTAAAGGCAGGTGTTTTTTTTTTTTTCTTAACCTAATGCATTCAATGCATTAAAATGCATTAAGATAAAAAACCTTCTGTGAGCAGAAGCCCCCCTCATACTTAAAGCGATTGTAAAGTTTCAAGGTTTTTCACCTTAAAGCATTCAGTGCCCGAATGGGTGCCCTCATGTAAAGTGGCTCTCTGTTGGGGTACCCGATAAAGGGGAGGAGCCAGAAGCGCTGACAGGGCACCCCAGAAGAGGAGGATCGGGACTGCTCTGTGCAAAATCCTTGTAACATGTTTGTTATTTTTATTTAAAAACATTTTAACCTTTACAACCACTTTAACCGGAGCCCCCTCTTGATCGAGCAATGTCCATGAACGCCTCAGCCATCCGAGACTCTCCCTCCTGATTAGCTGAGACACAGCAGTGGCACCACTGGCTCCCGCTGCTGTCAAGTTAGTAAGTTAGCCAATCAGGAGAGAGAAGGGGCGGGCCGAACTGCGGCTCCGTGTCTGAATGGATACATGGAGCTGTGGCTTTGCTGGGGTGCCCCATAGCAAGCTGCTTGCTGTGGGGGCACTCAACAGGAGGAAGGGCCAGGAGCTCCAGCCAGGGACCCGAGAAGAAGAGGATCTGGGCTGCTTTGTGCAAAACCATTTCACAGAGCTGGTAAGTATCACATGTTTGTTATTTTAACAGAAGAAAAAAAAAAATCAAAAAGACTTTACAATCACTTTAAATATGTGCCTAAGTATGTGTAATGTGTGTATTATGTGGTGCTTTTACTAAGCGATCTTTCGGTTTTTATTCCCCTGCTTTGCACCTGCAACCTACCTGTAGAGTTCCTTCAAAAACTGCGTGCAAGTGTTTCTAGAAATATTGATGCTGTTTAAAAAGGCAAAAATTGGTCACATCAAATATTGATTTGATATGGATTTTTATTTTGTTCATTTACTTTCCATTTTGTTAATTGATAAAAACTCACTAAGGCTCGGTTTCCACTAGTGCGACTTGCGGTGCGACTTGACACATGTCAAGTCGCACAGCAAGTCAAAACCCATTGTTTTCAATGGGGCACGTTTCCACTGCCGCGGCTTCAGTTGCCGCGACCTCAAAAGTAAATCGTGTACTACTTTTGAGCGCGACTTCCCTCTATATATGAGGGACAAGTCTAACTGAAGCCGCGGTTTACTTTTGCTACGAAGTCGTGCTAGAAGTAGCACGACTTCGTAGCCGCACTAGTGGAAACCTAGCCTAATAAAACATTCTTAATGCCAAAGCAGCCTTGACCTGTCTAGGCATGGACGCCACAAGACCTCTGAAAGTACACAATAGTATCTAGCACCAAGTCGTCAGTAGCAGATCCTTAACCATTTCCTTTCTGCTGTACGTTTGTAAGCGTCCTCGGATGGAAAGGGCAATATCTTGGTCATCACTGCAGCAATGCTCGAGATATCATTCTTTAGGGCCAGTGACTACCAACAAAGTAAAGTAATCCTAGTGGCTGAGTCGCTGGATTACTTTTACAGGTGGCAGAAGGGGGACAGAGGCTATGCGATCGGAGAACCCGGTAAGGATGCGATCGGCGGCATCTGGCTCTAGGTTAGGGCTGAACGATATTCGATTTAACATCGAATATCGTGCTGCGGGCGTGGGCGATAGTCACATCGCCGGATCATCCGATATTGGGGACTCACAGTGAAGGAAGGTAGAATACAGCCCGACCGTCCCGCATGTTAAGTCCGTCCTGCAGCTCTCCTGACTGAGCAGTGAGCAGCGGCACAGGGAACCAATCACGCGTGCCTGCACACCTGATTGGTTCGCTGTGCCGCTACTCACGACGTGATTGGTGCGCTGTGCCGCGATCACTGCTCGGTCAGGAGAGCTGCAGGACGGACTTAACATGCGGGACGGATGTCGGGCTGTATTCTTCTACCACCACTGTGAGTCCCGATTTCTCTGCCTATGCCTAAGTTCCACAGCACAGTCACACACTGTCATGATCATCTTATTAACCTGCAGTTCCCTGGAGTGTTCACTCAGTTCCCTACATTACCATTAACCATGGCCTGCCCTGTATGGTGCAACTGCAATGACATTTAGAAGAAGGCTGCTGCTGCACTACTTCCCAAATCCTACTACAGTAACATTAACCCTGGCTGGCCCTGTAGTACAATCAGAAGAAGGCTGCTGCACTGAATCCC
The DNA here is from genome assembly GCF_965119305.1 of Pelophylax lessonae. Classification (NCBI taxonomy): domain Eukaryota; kingdom Metazoa; phylum Chordata; class Amphibia; order Anura; family Ranidae; genus Pelophylax; species Pelophylax lessonae. The sequence continues at coordinate 561,791,580 of NC_138771.1, read as the reverse complement.
TACAGTAACATTAACCCTGTATTTAGCCCGGATTGATGGCTCCCCCCAATATCGCAATATATATAGTTGGGAAAAAAAAATATTGCAATGTACTTTTTTTCCAATATCGTGCAGCCCTACTCTAGGTGCACAGTGAGAGGAATGGATGTTGTTCCTCCCACTGTGTGACTTCAGAAACTGGAAGGGACGAGGATTTCATCACTTTCGGTTTTGGTTCTTTGTTTACCTGGTTGTGAGGTATCACTGCGAATGTCAGAGGGGGAGCAATTATTTTAGCGCCAGACCTCCCGTGTAACTCTAAACTGGTAACCTGTAAAAGCTTTGAACACGTTGCCTAAGGAGATTTTTAGGGTACCATAAATTGGCGCTATTCCACGCAGGTTTAAAGTGATTGCAAAGTCTCATTTTATTTTCTGCTAAAATAGAAAACATGTTATACTTACCTCCTCTGTGCAGTGGTTTTGCACAGACCAGCCCAGATCCTCCTCTTCTCGGAACCATGGCTGGAGCTCCTGGCCCTTCCTCCTGTCGGGTGCCCCCACAGCAAGCAGTTTGCTATGGGGGCACCTGAACCAAGCTGCAGCTCCATGTGTCCATTCAGACCTAGAGCTGACATTCGGCCCCGTCCCCTCTCTCTCCTGATTGGCTGAGTTGGATTGGCTCCCGCTGCGGTGTATTAGCCAATCTGGAGAGAGAGTCCCAGACGGCTGAGGCACTCGTGGACATCGCTGGATAGAGAGGGGGCTCAGGTAAGTATTAGGAGGGGCTGCTGCACACAGAAGGCTTTTTATCCTAATGCATAGAATGCATTAAGATAAAAAAAACTTCCCCGTTTACAATTCCTTTAAAGTATGATGTCTGGTATCATGTTTGGTATCTTTTTACTCAGCGTAACATCTTTTACATTTTACCAAACAATTTGAGTATTATATTGTGTTTTTGTACTTTAAAATTCATTAAGGTGTATTTGCAATACCTACTATTTTATTCTTTAGGGTCTCTGCTTAACCACTTGCTTACTGGGCACTTAAACCCCCTACCTGCCCAGGCCAATTTTAAGCTTTCAGCGCTGACACTCTTTGAATGATTGCGTGGTTATGCTACACTGTACCCAAAATACATCCCCCCCCCCCCACACACACAAATAAAGCTTTATTTTGGTGGTATTTAATCACTACTGGGGTACATCTCCGCTGACACCCGCTGCTATCCCATCCGATCCGGTCAGTGAAATCCATAGGGATGGAAACCCTATTTTCCATCCGTCTGGAGGATCAGATGAAAATGGACAGGCGGTCCGTTTTCATCCGATCTCCCATAGAGGAGAGCGGGACTCTGACAGCTCCGTCTCTGCAAAGTAAGCAGCAACGAAGCAGTCACCTGCCTGCTCAGCGGGCAATCGGCAGGTCGATCCCTGCTGAGCAAAACGGAGTCCATTGGGGGCACTGCCCGAATGAAAGGGGCCTTACTGATGTGCGCTGATGATGCTGCACTGATAGTCACTAATAGGCTGCACTGATGGGCACTGATGAGGCGGCACTGGTGGGCTTTGATCAAGAGGCACTGATGGGCATAATTGATAGGCAGCACTGAAGTGCACTGATAGGTGGCAATGATGTGCAGCACTGTTAGGTGGAACTGATTGGCAGTACAGATGAGCATTGATAGATGGCACTAGTGGGCATTGATAGGTGGCACTGGTGGGCACTGATGAGGCGGTAGTGGTTTTCTGTGTGCAGGACTGATGTCCCATTTACACAAGCCGGTTATCGGCTTTTTTTTTTTTTCCTCGTCACACTGTAAGCATGAGGGAAAAAAAAAAGCCGATTACCAGCTTCTGTTTACATCATGTGATCATCTGTCATTGCCTGACAGCTGATCACATAAGGGGCCAGTGTCCCCCTTCTGTTCATGATCCCAAATTCAGATAGGGATTTTTCAGCTGTGGTGGCAACTCTGCACATGCTCAGTTTTCAGTGAGTTTCTATGCTGAGCATTTCTTCCCTATCACATCTGAGCAGTCCATGTGACAATAGTCACACACGTGGGCATATACACAGTGTTAAATAACAGCCCACTCCCTCCCTCCTCCTACATGCCCACTAACCAGCTAAATACTATGGGGGGGGGGGGGCAGAATATTTCATGTAAATTAATGGAGGCTTCATCTCCCTCTTATTCTAAGACACAGGCTGGAGGGGCGTGACACAGCCTGTGGCTGGCAGAAGTCGGCGCACACCATGTTATTGCCAAAAAAAGATTTTAATTCAAATACATATTTTTATGACAATTTAAAATAGTTTATGGATATTATTTATTTTTACTCTGTATCCCAAGGGCTGTTTTTTTTTTTTGAACATGTGACCAGCAGCAGAAAACTAGAAGCTCCTCCTACGTATGTTTCTGTGAAGACAGGCTCTGAAAAGATCTGGGTCATGTGACAGCTATGTGTTTAGTATCACTTTAAGTCTCACAGATGCTCGATTGGTTTGAGATCTGGAGAATTTTAAGGCCAAATCAACACCTCAAACTCGTGTTCATCAAACCATTCTTGAACTATTTTTGCAGTGTGTCAGGGCACACTATCCTGCTAAACGAGATCACTGCCACAAGGGAATATATCATTTTCATGAAGGGGAGTGCTTGATCAGCAACAATGTTTGGGTAGGTGGAGCATGTCAAGTAACATCCACTTGAATGCCAGGATTCCCAGAAGAACAATGCCCAAAACATCACACTGCATATGCCGGCTTGCCTTTTTCCTATACTGTGTTCTGGTGCCATCTCTTCCCACCGAAAGAGACGCACATATACCTGGCTATCCAGATGATACAAATCAAACTTGATTCATCAGACCAGGACACCTTCTTTCATTGCTCTGTGGTCCTGTTCTGATGCTCACATGCCCATTGTTGGCACTGTTGGCTTTGGACTCGGGTCAGCATGAACAGCCTGACCAGTCTGCGGCTACACAGCCCCATACACAACAAACTGTGATGCCAATTTTTTTCTGCTTTCAACACAAACTTAAGGGACAACATGTTTACTTGCTGTGTAATATATCCAGGTATTTTAATGCCATTGTAACAAGATAATCAATGTTATTCACTTAACCTATCAGTTGTCATAAAGTACTGGCTGATCGGTATAATATACATCATATATACATACACCTTATTGTAAGATGCATATGTTCATATGCTATTTAGCATGGTGAAGTACACAAGGTTCATTGCAGCCTAGGGCTGAGTAAGTGTCACAGAGCAGGTTCTTCTACTGCGTAACAGTTGTCAATAATTAGAATGACTTTGAAAATATTTGGAGGCACCCATTTAATTACGCTTCTGTGTTATGGAAGTGACTGTACTTGGTTTTACAGGGCAAGCTCTGCTCGCAGCCCCTGCACATGGTCTATAAAAGCATTATGAGCTGAAATCCATCAGCCTTTATGATACTTTAATTTCTTAATAATGTTTATACTTCAATCAGAACTGAGCTCAAGCAACCAGTTTTTCTATCCATCAAACCAAGAGGAGTTTCTAGTTGATCCTATAAATCAGATACAATAGTTTGTTGTCTGTGTCCTCCCTGCTTTATAACTGAGAGCCAACGAGAGCTGTTCTGTGTCAGTGCCCACCCATATCACTGACAGCTATGACATTTATATGAGGACTGACCACACAAACGTTTCACACATGTACAGTGCATCCGTAAAGTATTCACAGTGCTTCGCATTTCCACATTTTATTATGTTACAGCCATTTTTTCAAAATAGATTAAATGCACTATTCTACTCAAATTTCTACAAAAAACACCCCATAATGACAACGTGAAAGAGGTTTGTTTGAAAGCTTTGCAAATTTAATAAAAATTAAAAAAATCACATTTACATAAGCATTCATAGCCTTTGCTCAATACTTTGTTGAAGCACCTTTGGCACCGATTACAGCCTCAAGTCTTTTTAACTATGATGCTACAAGCTTGGCACACTCATTTTTGGCCAGTTTCTCCCATTCTTTTTTGCAGGAGATCTCAAGCTTCATCAGGTTGGATGGGAAGCATCGGTGCACAGACATTTTCAGATCTCTCCAAAGATCGAGTTCAAGTCTGGGCTCTAGCTTGGCCACTTAAGGACATTCACAGAGTTGTTCTGTAGCCACTCCTTTGTCATCTTGGCTGTGTGCTTAGGGTCGTTGTCCTGTTGGAAGATGAACCTTCTCCCCAGTCTGAGGTTCAGGGCACTCTGGAGCAGGTTTACATCAAGGAGGTCTCTGTACATCACTGCATTCATCTTTCCCTCGATCCTGACTAGTCTCCCAGTTCCTGCCGCTGAAAAACATCCCCACAGCATGATGCTGCCACCACCATGTACCACTGTAGGGATGGTATTGGCCAGGTGATGAGCTGTGCCTGGTTTCCTCAAAACATGATGTTTGCCAATCAGGCCAAAGAGTTCAGTCTGTTTCATGGGACCAGAGAATTTTGTTTCTCATGGTCAGGGATCTTTAGGTGCTTTTTGGAAAACTCCTGGCAGGCTGTCATGTGCCTTTTACAGGGGAGTGGCTTCTGTCTGGCCACTCTACCATACAGGCCTGATTGGTGAAGTGCTGCGGAGATGGTTGTTCTTCTGGAAGCTTCTCCTCTCTCCACAGAGAAACGCTGGAGGTCTGGAGTGATCATCCAGTTCTTGGTCACCTCCCTGACTAAGACCCTTCTCCCCTGATCACTCAGGTTGGCCGGGCAGCCCGCTCTAGGAAGAGTCCTGGTGGTTCCAAACTTCTTCCATTTACGGATGATGGAGGCCACTGTGCTCTTTAGGACATTCAATGCTACAGAAATATTTCTGTACCCTTCCCCAGATCTTTGCCCCCATACAATCCTGTCTTGGAGGTCTACTGACAATTCCTTAGACTTCATGGCTTGGTTTGTGCTCTGACATGCACTGTTAGCTGTGGGGCCTTATATAGACAGGTGTGTGCCGTTCCAAATCATGTCCAATCAACTGAATTTATGACAGATGAACTCCAATCAAGTTGGAAGTATAAATCAAGGAGTGAGAAACAACAGCCTCTAGAAAAAAAAAATGGATAGGGACGAAGCTGACCCTTAATGGTATTTAAAGCCAATCTCACTGCCCTTCCCGATTGGAGAAATGAAAAAACTCCCACTCGCATATCTGCGTGTGCCACTTCCTGACTTCACCCCAGGCACAAAATATTTCCAAGTCCTGTAATTGAAGCTCCCTGAAGCCAGCATCCAGGCGCTCAACAGAAAGTGGATATAACAGGACTCAAGACCATTAGATCCAGCTAGACTGGAAGTGTTCAAGGCTCAGAGTACCAAGCCCTCCCAAGCCAATTCAGCTGACACTATTATCATTGTTACCGCCTCCCAGATTTTTCGCAACAGATGCGGTAGTAGTCGACACAGAGGGAAGGCCTCAATTAGGGAGAACTGGTCTCTAAAGTGTTACCAGTGCATCTACCCCTATTGCCAGTGGCTACCTGTCCAACTTGCTGTAGAACTTGGAATCCAGTATATCCACCTGCAGAGGTCTCAGGAGGCATTAGTTGCTGATGACTGGAAAACCCCCCTGTACTGAGCTATGTATTGGCGGGTTATTTCTTGTCACAGATAGGTCCCATTAGGGGTGACAAGATGCAGGTCCACAGACAGATCTCATCCAGCCCCCTCCCTTCCTCCTTTCCGGATATCTATTAATGTGCGTATACAATTCTACCCTGTTAATAACTGTTCCGCATTTATATTTGTTATATGTTTATCAGGCAACTGAATCTCGGTTCTTCAGATTTTATGTATACATATTTCGATGTATGAGGTATCACCTACTTTTAAAAATGTTTAAAAAAAATCTATTTTCAAAAAAGGAAAACCCCCGTCATTTTTTTTATACCTGAAATATGCATGGTCGACAGAGACAGCACCCGATGTTCTGCCCCAGACAGAATATGGTTCCCTTCCCGAGTTGCACGACTCCTGGTGTCGCCACTGTGGAGGCATTGTTGGATTGAACTTACAACTGGTTCGTCCAATAATCCAGAGCAAGGTGTACTGGCCAAAAGTTTCAAGATATCGATGGGCGGTATTCTCTCCTGTAGAAACCAAGCCCACAGAACTGTAGCCACCTTAAAACCAACTGGAGCGACTTGCCTCTGTGGTTATTATCTTCAAACCCATGAAAGGAAGAATTTCGCCCTCTCCAGATTCCGAACCATCAACCACTAATTTTGGCTCTGCAACACCCCAAGAACAGAGCCCTCTGGCAATCCAATGCTTGGATCTTCAGATTTCAGACAGAGGGAATAATTCTCTACAACAGAAATTTGGAGTAGGACTGTCCGTAGGAACGTGCTTTAACCTACATACAATTTTCTCCTACAGAAATGCATCAAAAGAAAATCTGAAACCGACTGCTTCCTAAACAAAGATTATTAGGGTATACTGCAACTTCAACAAGTCCAGCACCGGGGCATGGAGCTTTGCAAACCCTTGGGAGCTGTGACTAGCTTGAAGGACCGAGTCCCAAAAGAACAACAAAAAAGACAAGTTTCTACTGCAATTGGAGAAACCTTTGATGAGCCTGGAAAAAATTGGCACATGAAGATATGAGTTACTGATGACTATGGACCCCGCAATCTACCTCTTGCAGAGAGGTCATCACTGAACAGACCGTGCCTATCTGGAACAGAAGGATGACCAGCGGCTTGAGATCTTAAGATAGACCTCATGTCCCCATTTGGTTTTGGAACCGCTATCATTCAAGTGTTTTACAATAATGAGCCTAAAGCTTCTGCTCTAAGAGCCAATGCAAGGCAATAAAACTGATGACTCTGTGGCAGACCCAGAAAGTCCCAAGAGGTGTACTTAACCTAGCGGGTTTCTGCCAGCTAAAGACAGAGTGACCCACCTCAGACTGCCCCAACATCCTCTGGCTCAAGGTATTCTCAAAACACAGCAGCCTCAGATGCCTCCCTCACTCAGGAGGGGAAAGCTTACAGCACCTGGCATTCCCAGGGAGTCCTATCCAAGTACCAACCAGGGTTGATCCTGCTTAGGCTCCGATAAACGGTGATCAGGCATGTTTAGGGTGATGGGGCCGCAGTCCATCTGTCGAAAAAATTAACGAGTCAGGAAATACTGCAATGTCAAACATCACAGTGGCTCAGATGTACCTGAAACCATTGGTCCATGGGGAGATGTAGACACCGCCAGATCACTGAACCCGAGAGAGGTGTACCTGCCTCACCCGGCTGCCTCTCCCTTCTGAAGTCATTTTAGCTAGTATAACAGGTAAAAAATGTAGCAACTATATTAACCAAAACCTAACATGCAGTCTCCCAAGAATGCAGAACTGAAACATTGGTCTTCCACTATGCAAACCCGTAGGTATGCAAGAATGCAGGTACCCAGGTATGTCAATATGCAGGTATATCAGTATTCTTGCCATAAATGCATTTATGTATGCAGTTCAAAGCAATAAGCACATATGTATGTAGTCCAAGGAAAATAATCACATATGTATACAGTTTAATGTAACTAAGCATATACAGTATCTCACAAAAAGGAGTACACCACTCTCATTTTTGTAAATATTTTATTATATCTTTTCATGTGACAACACTGAAGAAATGATACTTTGCTACACTGTAAAGTAGTGAGTGTACAGCTTATATAACAGTGTAAATTTGCTGTCCCCTCAAAATAACTCAAACACACACCCATTGGTGTCTAAACCGCTGGCAACAAAAGTGAGTACACCCCTAAGTGAAAATGTCCAAATTGGGCCCAAAGTGTCAATATTTTGTGTGGCCAACATTATTATCCAGCACTGCTCTAACCTTCTTGAGCATGGAGTTCACCAGAGAGAGCTTCACACATTGCCACTGGAGTCCTCTTCCACGACGACATCACGGAGCTGGTGGATGTTAGCGCCCTTGCGCTCCTCCACCTTACGTTTGAGGATGCCCCACAAATGCTCAATAAATTTTAGGTCTGGAGGCATGCTTGGCCAGTCCGTCACCTTTACCCTTTAGCTTCTTTAGCAAGGCAGTGGTCGTCTTGGGGGTGTTTGGGGTCGTTATGTTGGAATACTGCTCTGTGGCCCAGTCTCCGAAGAGAGGGGATCATGCTCTGCTTCAGTATGTCACAGTACATGTTGGCATTCATGGTTCCCTCAATGAACTGTTGCTCCCCAGTGCCAGCAGCACTCATGCAGCCCCAGACCATGACACTCCCACCTCCATGCTTGACTGTAGGCAAGACACACTTGTCTTTGTACTCTCCAACTGGTTGCCGCCACACACGCTTGACACCATCTGAACCAAATACATTTATATTGGTCTCATCAGACCACAGGACATGGTTCCAGTAATCCATGCCCTTCGTCTGCTTGTCTTCAGCAAACTGTTTGCAGACTTTCTTGTGCATCATTAGAAGAGGCTTTCTTCTGGGACGACAGCCATGCAGACCAATTTGATACAGTGTGCAGCGTATGGTCTGAGCACTGACAGGATGACCCCCCCCCCACCCCTTCAACCTCTGCAGCAATGCGAGCAGAACTCATACGTCTATTTCCCAAAGACAACCTCTGGATATGACGCTGAGATCGCGCACTCATTTTCTTTCAGTCGACCATGGCGAGGCCTGTTCGGAGTGGAACCTGTCCTGTTAAACCGCTTTATGGGCTTGGCCACAGTGCTGCTGCTCAGTTTTGGGGTCTTGGCAATCTTTTTATAGCCTAAGCCATCTTTATGTAGAGCAACAATTCTTTTTTCAGACCTTTGCCATGAGGTGCCACGTTGAACTTCCGGTGACCAGTATGAGAGAATCAGAATCGATAACACCAAATTTAACACACCTGCTCCCCATTCATACCTGGGACCATGTAACACTAACAAGTCACATGACACCGGGGGGGGGGGGGTGGCTAATTGGGCTCAATTTGGACATTTTCACTTAGTGGTGTACTCACTTTTGTTACCAGCGGTTTAGACATGAATGGCTGTGTGTTGAGTTATTTTGAGGGGACAGCAAATTTACACTGTTGAACAAGCTGTACACTCACTACTTTACATTGTAGCAAAGAGTCATTTCTTCAGTGTTGTCACATGAAAAGATATAATAAAATATTTACAAAAAATGTGAGGGGTGTACTCCCTTTTGTGGGATACTGTATGTATGCAGTTCTAGGCAAATAAGCATATATGTAAGCAGTTCAAATGAAATAATGTGTTTATGTAAGCATGCATTTATGCAAATATGCGCTTATGTAAACACGTGCCCATGCAAACATGCATCCGCGCAATAAGCAAGCATGCGCTTTTGCAACACACGTCTTTGCAAAAAACACACTTATGCAAATACGTGTTCACGCAAATACGTTTCCATGTAAACACGCACCCATGCAAACACGCATTTATGCAATAAGGAACCATGCGTTTATGTAAATATGTGTTTATGTAAGCAAGTATACGTTTATGCAAAACATGCATTTAGGCAACATGAGTCTATGCAAACCTGTGCCTATGCAAACACGCGCTCACGCAAACACATGCCCATGCAAGCATGTGTTTAAGTAAGCAAGCATGTGTTTAAGCAAACATGTTTACTATGGTTCACCGGCTCAACTGCACCTTGCCCCAAACACGTTTTGCAGGATTAGCCAAGCACATAGGCATCCAATACAGCCTCAACGCTGCTTCAAAACCGCCTAAAAATAAGCTCCTGCAGACCAAATGCACACTTTTCTGGAGACACAACTCCTTAAAGTGCACTGATACCTGTAGGGGGGTGCATCGATAGACAGTTGTACAAGCCCCCCGCATTAGGCAGTAAGTAAACCTTAATGCAGTATATAACCATGCCTTGTCTGGTCATCTAGCTCTCCTTTAGAAAGTACTTAAACTTCATTATGCAGCCATGGGCTGAAGTTACGTCTCAGAGGCCTTGCTGAACCTTCAGCCCACATGATCCACCAAAAATGTCCACCCTTCTACTTCCTGTCTATACAGGAGTAGGTCATACTGGGTGAACCCATGCCATCTAGTGGCTGGAGGAGATACTGCAGCCCAATACTTCTGAGAAGTACCCAGGGCATGAACAGCACACTTCCCCCAGTGACCATTGGGAGAAAAACCAGACAGTCAGATCTTTTTTTTTTGTTTACAAGATAAACTGCAAAATGCAGACTTCCCCTTTTCTGCTGCAGGGCCCTGAGCTACCAGGAGTCCAAACTTCACCCATCACAGCGGGCTCAGCCATAAAAGACCTTCAGGGACTGGGTTCCCCTTAATCTGGGGTTCACTTCCCTGGACCTGTAAAGCACCCTGCAGGAAAACACCTTGGTCAGAACAAAAACTGCACAGGGTTCCATTACGCAGGGTCCAACCGCCGTAAGGCTGCATAACAGGCAAGCCTCGAGGAATCTTCTCTCCTTTCCAATGAGGCTCAGGTACCATCCATTTCGGCTGATAGCTTTTTTGAATGGTTTGAAGTTCCTGATTCTTAAAAGAACCGTCCAGACCTCTAAGTATGCTCCAAGAGCACATGTATCATATCAGTGACCACCACCTTACAGACACTGGCAAAAAAACTGGAGGTATTTCCTGTGTAGGAGGGGTTATATAGAGGAGGAATTCCTGTTTGATTGATCTGCCAGTGTCCATTCACTTATAGGTGGCACATAGCCCACATTGTAATTATTATGGCTGCTCGGTGCTCCGTGATGTATATTAAAGAAAACATATTTATTGTTACCTACAGCATGCCTTATAATCATTTTAATATGATATTATTGAGTAAGCATCCTTGGCCTTCTGAGGAAGTAAGACTGAAACACGTTGAGTGAAGGCTGATACCGCTCCACCATGAAACTTCATGTTAATGGGCCTCTTAAAGTGTTACTAAACCCACAACAGTAAAATCAGTGTGTATATGCAGTAAAGAATGCTTGTTATACCCACTGTGGAGCCTAACGGGTTAATCCTCTGCATTGTGTAAAAAGGCCTGTCACTTCTTATCCTCCCCTTCTTCCACAATCCCCAAACCATCTCCAGATAGTATAGAGGCTAGGGGACATGCTGCACATGCTCAGTTTGGTGTGAATTGCTGGGAGAGTTTTTTTTTTTCTTTGGGGAGAGTGCATGTGATTAGCACAGGGCCATCAGCACTGTCCAGACAGAGTGTCAGGGGTCCTGCAGCCTCATAGGACAATCATTGGAGAATGAAAACTCCAACAAGCTTTAGGCAGACACTAAGTCACAAGACTTCTATTTACTGCTAATGAGAAAAGATATTTAGCGGTTTAGTTTTACTAAAACTGTTGCATTTCAGTGGGAGACCAGATATAGTGAATGCAGGGTCCTGGGTTAAGTAATACTTAAAAGGCTTTAGATATCTGCAAATGCATGGTGGTAATTTGGGGAGAGAGTCATACAAGGAAGAATGATGTTTATTTACAATGTCTTTCTATCTATTTTTCCTATTTATTGGAATAAATCATTATCACTTTTTATTTTATTATTTATTGTATACATAAAAATGTAGATTTTTTGATATTGGTTGGTTTCAAATGCATTATTCCTTAGCATTCTAGAAGTTTTGTTTGGGGTCTTACTTTCAAAATATCCATTTCAACAATAAAACAAACTTTTCCAAATATTATATGTGCACATACCATATTTTATGCATGCTATTCACCTGTAAAAGCCTCCTTTATGTAGACTGTAGCTGGGCGCCGCCATATTGAATGTGATGTCAGCAGCCCAGTAGACTCAAGGCTGTCACTCAAGTTCAAGTGACATTCTATAGTATTCCCCTTTACTTCTTCCTGGCAGCTACAAAATAAGGTTGCATAAGGAGGTGAAGGGAGGAGCTGGGCTAGCACACACAGTAATTAGACACATTCAAAAGAGGAAAGGGCTATGACGTGCAAGGAAAAAAGGGGGCTTTGCTAGGGAATGGACATCCTTAGTAAGATCAGAAGCAAATTGCAAGCACTGAAAATACCTTGTGCTTTAACCCGCAATTTTTTAGGTTGGTTGTTGGTTACAGAGTCTCTTCAACTACTTCCTGTCCGTAGGACATCCATGGATGTCCCCAGGTTTCAGTAGTTATACCGGGATGATGCCTGCACCTACAGGCATCATCCCAGTATGAAAATTTTAAGCCAGCAAATCCCTTTTCTAGCAGAAGTGATAAGAGTAGCCATTAAATCACTTCTGCGGGTGGCGGAAGGGGGTCCTGCCCTATTCTCCCCCCACCACCTCTACGGTACGATCACGGAGGCTGGGAGCACCGCGACTGGCGACATCTGCTGCACAGAACAGGGAGAGAGGAACTGACGTTGTTCTTCTCTTTCTGTAACACAGAAAGCGAAGAAATTTAGTCACTTCCTGTTCCGCCTCTTTGTTTACTTGGCGTTAGCAGCTAGAAAAGCAGCCAATTAGACCGATCTGTGTCTGATCGGCTGCATTGGAGACCAGAGGTGAGATTTGGGGTCTAATAGACCCTAAATCTCTCCATAAAGAGGACCTGTCAAGGCCCATGCTGTCATAAGGGATGCTGTTCGTTCCTTGTGATAGCAATAAAAATATTTTTAAAAAAATGTATAAAAAAAATAAAAAAAAGTTTTGCGTAAAATAAATAATAAAAAAAAAAATTTTAAGCACCCATGTTCTTACGTGCAATGCGAACGCATACGTTACTCCTGCACGCATATGTAAATGGTGATTGCACCACAGGAGAGGTATTGTTGCGAACGTCAGAGTGAGAGCAATATAGTTCTAGCACCAGACTTCCTGTGTAACGCTAAACTGGTAACCTGTAAAGGCGTTTAAAGCGACGCCTATGGAGAATTTTAAACACTGTAGTTTGTCACCATTCCACGGGCAGACGCAATTTTAAAGTGTGACATGTTAGGTATCTGTTTACTCAGCGTAAAATCATCTTTCACATTATAGAAAAAAATTGGGGTAAATATATATATATTTTTTAATTAATTAAAATGTATTTTAAAAAAAAAATGCATTTAAACAAACAAACGCTGTGCAAATACTGTGACACAAAAAAATTGCAACACCCATCATTTTATTCGAATGTCAATTTTTACATGTAGGAGCGAAGTGTCAGAATTGGCCCAGATACGAAGTGGATGAAGTCAGGAGCTTTATATACTGGTTTTACATCAGGAGTGAAAACATGGGTTGAATTAAAGAATAAATTAGGTAATTTTAGCCATAAACGCAACAGCCTCAGTACAAACATAACAAACACCACTGTTTATGCTGTTACCCTGTGAAAACATACAAACAAGGTACATATAATCGTCCAGCTCAGTGAGCATTGATGTCACAGCAGACAAAAATAACTGCCTTCAGGTATTAAAGGGCTAGCTTATGCAAACTGCTTTCAGAGAATTCCAACACATTACAGTCCTGTTGCAAAGTAAATGTAAGGGAGCAACACCACTACAGGACTTTACCCAGTAAACATTTCATAAATAGCTCAACCTCCTGTAATTCTCTTTCATGCACACCAAAGTGTAATGCTGGCCGAGCTGTGTTTATTGAGTTCACTTCCAGGCACAAAACGTGAGCCTGATACTCACCCTTTAACTATAAAACAAACACGATTGAGATAAATTCATAAGGCAACAAGCAAGTCTCCTATCCCATGGGCTAGGTTAGCACAAATACGCTGCAACACAGGAGGACTGGGTTTAACTCCAACAAAAGGACCCATTGTTTCCTTTCACATTCCAAATGCATATTGGCTTCCACCCATAATTCACTAGATTGTGTGTGGAGGACTGTAGGAAAAATAAACCATGGACATTTTGGCATTGGAGGGACTGATTTGAATGGCTCAATGGTCTCTGTAATGAACTACAAGATATGCCATTGCATATAAAGGGAGTCACATAAATAAAACGCATGTCAACCAGAATTCATCTTTCCCTGACAATTTATATCAGTAAGCTTTGGGTTAAAACACTTTGTTCATGATATTCCCACTGTGCACATATTAAACAAGCCTGTCGTTCAAAAGACCATTACACTTGTCAAGGACACTACAGACTGGTGAAGGTGCAGGTGTGATCTTACCACAAGCCAGGATAGCCCTAAACAAGAACGTTCTCATGGGATGACCCAGACCAGTATATACCTAAACAAGAACGTTCATATGGGATGACCCAGATTGCTATATCCCTAAACAAGGACGTTCACATGGGATGACCCAGACCAGGATATCCCTAAACAAGAACGTTCACATGGGATGACCCAGACCAGTATATACTTAAACAAGAACGTTCATATGGGAAGACCCAGACCGGTATATCCCTAAACAAGAACGTTCATATGGGAAGACCCAGACCGGTATATCCCTAAACAATTACGTTCACATGGGATGACCCAGACTGGTATATCCCTAAACAATTATGTTCACATCGGGTGACCATATATATCTAGGTAGCACAGTGGCTACGTGGGTAGCACTTGCAGCACTAGGGTCATCAGTTCAAATCCCAACCATGGCACTACCTGCCTGTGCCTGTCGATTTCCTCTGGGTACTCCGGTTTCCTCCTACCCTCCAAAGACATGCTAGTAGGTTAATCATCTCCTGTGTAAATTCGCCCTAGTATGTGCATGTATAAATGTGGGTAAGGGGCCTTAGATTGCAAGCTCCTTGAGGGCAGGGACTGATGTGAATGTACAATATATATATATATATATATATATATATATATAGACATATCTATATCTGCATAAAATTGTTGGCATACCTGTAATAAATAAAAATATTAAATAAAAGGCCTATGTAGAGGGATGAACTGCCAACATCTCCAATGTTGGCTTAGTGCAATAAATCAAGGTTTTTTTTAACGTGTAGGATAGTTATATCACCACATGAATCATGTTGGCAGGTGGCCCATACAATTGGTCCAGCTGGATCAGAGGGTTGCCATCTATTCTGCATGGCCACCATAAAGCAGCGTACATAGATCTGTTCAGCAAGGGCTGTCAAACATGTACAGACATAAACCTTGGATGCCCCCACAAGACTCTGTACTTCTATATATATTGCTAATTAGGAGAGTGATGACAATGACAAGTACATCTTGTGCTCAGACCTAGATTTAGATCTTGCTTCTCAGTGACATGTGCGGTTGTGTTTGTTTACATCGTTCTGTAAGTTTTATGAAAGACAAATACCTGGAAGCTGTCTTTACTTGTGTGCATCTCAACATCAAAGGTGATTTGTCCTTCTTCAGGTGAGGGGCTGCATGACAAAGTTCAAAACAAAAAACTGATTAAAATCTGTCTGAAAAATAGACACACAGGCAAAAAGACGCTGGAGAATAATAATCAATTAGGTTTGAATCGAGTGAAGGCATGTAACATTGGAATCAAGGTGGCACCCTTATCCCGATAATGAAAATATGCAACATTTAGTATTACATAGCAAAAACACTGATCTACCATATTAGGATGTTTGTTTTAAATAAAATTCTGTACATGGTGGTATATTTATCAGATAGCTCTAAAAGTAGCTGCTTAACTCCCAGTCTACCAACCACCACTCATTTTTGTTTTTTAAATCCTGTTTTATACATACACTGCGGCAGGGCCATCCTTCAGCGTGAAATCACATACCTGTAAGTCTTTTTTGTTTCCAGGTCTTAGGACCTGCTCTGGCTGTGACTGGATACAGCGGGTCCGGCGGGCCCAATGTTCGCCGGCACCAGGTGATCATTCCCAAGAGAGGCAGAATGGTGGTCTGCCTATTTAAACAAGGCAGATCACCGTTCTGTCAGGGGGGAAGATGGAGATCCTTTGTTTTTGCTAACCAGGAACACAGATCTCTGCCTTCCCCCAGTCAAAGCATCGCCCGCACAGTTAGCAAGCACTCCCAGGGAACACATTTAACCCTTTGATCGCCCCTGTTAACCCCTTCCCTGCCAGTGTAATTAGTACAATGACAGTGCATATTTTTAGCACTGAACACTGTATTGATGTCACTGGTCCCAAAAAAGCGTCAGATTTAACCGCCGCAATGTCGCAGTCCTGTTAAAAATCGATGATCACCGCCCATTACCAGTGAAGAAATTAAAAATTCCATAAAATCTATCCCATAGTTTTATAGAAGCAATATCTGTTGCACAAACCAATCAATATACGCTTATTGGGATTTTTTTCTTTACCAAAAACATGTAGCAGAATACATATTGGCCTAAATTGATGAAGTCATTTCATTGATATTTTTTATTGGATAGGTTTTATAGCAGAAAGTAAAAAAAAAAAAAAAAATTATATATATATATATATATATATATATATATATATATATATATATATATATATATATATATATATATATATATTAAATATTTGGTTTTTTTTTTTCTTCTTGAAGCACAAAAAATAAAAAACCGCAGCAGTAATCAAATATGACCAAAAGAAAGCTCTCTATCTGTGGGGAAAAAAAGGACATTGATTTTATTTGGGTACAATGTCGCAAGACTGCAATGGTCATTTAAAAGAACCCAGTGCCATATCGCAAAAAATGGCCTGGTAATGAAGGGGAGTAAACCTTCTGGGGCTGAAGTGGTTAAAGCGGTAAATAAACCCAAAAGCAAAAATGTACTATACCGCACATTACCGATCCCTAAAAAATGATAGTTGCATTTTTTGTTTTTTTTTTTATGCTTTTTATAATCCTTTTTCTCCTGGTGATCCACTCTGTTTGTTATTTTTTTAACTTCCTTTAACAGACCAAGCTGTCCAGCAAAAGAGAAATTTAGAGGGTTGACACAAACCATTTAATAATGGCAGGGGTGCTGACAATGGTCAGCTTTTATTCATTTATGTAAAACCTTCATCCCAAAAGAAAAGAAAAAAATTGATTTTTGTAAGAACTTACCGTAAAATCCTTTTCTCTTAAGCTCATTGACAGACGTAGTCTTCTTGATTCTCAAGAGCTGGGTTATGTTGTCTCCGCAGGAGTAGGACTAGGCAGAAAGACAAAACGTTCTGGCTCCACCTTAGGGGCAGTCCCTGAGGGTATATCCTCCCTCTCTCTGCTACAGGGAATCAGTTCTGTTTAAAGCAGTACAGAGAATTTAACCCAACCCAACTCAATGATAGAGGGGCGGGTACTACGTCTGTCAATGAGCTTAAGAGAAAAGGATTTTACGGTAAGTTCTTACAAAAATCCATTTTTCTCTATCGCTCATTGACAGACGTAGTCTTCTTGATTCTCAAGAGCTGGGACATCCAGAAGCAGTGCCACAAATGAGGGGTGGGATTGACAAAATCAAATCCAATCTAGAAGGCCCAACCGGTGCCAAACTAGAAGTTTTAAAGGCTCATTATAAACAAAGAATGAGACTAAAGAAAAATTTTCCAACGGAAAAAACCCTCGAGGTAGACCACTGGTCTCCTCAAATTGCGGCCTGCAAAACCTTGCGGCCAAACGAGGCATCAGATGATGCCATTACATCAACTTTATAATGTTTAGTAAAGGTATGCACCGACGACCAGGTAGCCGCCTTGCACACCTGGACCACTGACGCCTGATGGCGAAAGGCCCATGACGCACTAAGTGCCCGAGTGGAGTGCGCCTTAACAGGGAACGGGGGCTCCCGACCCTTAATAGAATAAGCCTGCACTACCGTGTGTCTGATCCATCTGGAAATGGTCGCGGCAGATGCAGGCAACCCCTTTTTGGGTCCATCTGGGGTCACAAAAAGTGAATCCGTCTTGCGAAACGAGTCTGTCGTTTTCAAGTATACCCTGATCGCCCGGACCACATCCAAGGAGTGTAAAGCAAACTCCAGAGGATGACTGGGCTTAGGACACAGGGAAGGTAATACAATTTCTTCATTCAGATGAAATTCTGAAACCACTTTTGGTAGGAAGGATGGATTCGGACGAAGAACCACCTTATCTCTATGAACCACCAGATATGGTGAACGACAAGATAATGCGGCCAGTTCTGACACCCTGCGTGGAGAAGTAATAGCCACCAAGAAGGCCACCTTCTGGGACAACGTGGGTAGAGGAATCTCCCTAATATCTTCAAAGGGAGGTTTCTGAAGAACCGACAACACTAAATTAAGATCCCAGGGGGGTAACGGCGCGTGCACTGGCGGAGCCAGATGTCGCACCCCCTGGATGAAGTTCCGCACCAAGGAATGAGTAGCCAAAGGCTTCTGAAAGAAGATGGCTAATGCTGAGACCTGACCCTTGATAGTACTCAAGGCCAGTTTCTGCTCAACCCCTTGTTGCAGAAAAGCCAATATTCGACTAATCGAATAAGACCGAGGACGGAACCCCAAAGGTTCACACCATGCAATGTAGGACTTCCATGTGCGATGATAAATCTTTCTGGAAGTCGCTTTCCTTGCTTCAACTAGAGTAGGAATAACTGAAGCTGACAAACCTTTGTCCTTCAGCACCTGGGTCTCAATAGCCAGGCCGTTAAAGCCAGCGATCGTAAAGCAGGATGGAAGATCGGTCCCTGAGACAGTAGATCCTCCCTGAGAGGAAGTCTCCATGGGACGTCCGCCACCAGTCTGACCATGTCGGCGTACCAAGCTCGACGAGGCCAGTCCGGAGCTACCAGGATTACTGGGATTCCTTCCTCCTCTATCCTGCGAAGAAGTCTTGGCAGTAACGCGAGAGGAGGGAAGGCATATATTAGCTGGTATTGCCCCCACGGGGCGATCCCTAAAAAATGTATTTTTCTTAAAGAAAAAAAGTCTTGCCAGGACCAAAAGATCCCAGCAAGGAACTTAGGTCCTTACTCCTGACTAGACAGAAAAAAACTGATTCCCTGTAGCAGAGAGAGGGAGGATATACCCTCAGGGACTGCCCCTAAGGTGGAGCCAGAACGTTTTGTCATTCTGCCTAGTCCTACTCCTGCGGAGACAACATAACCCAGCTCTTGAGAATCAAGAAGACTACGTCTGTCAATGAGCGATAGAGAAACTGTTTCTGTAACTGCTTAAAAAAAGTGTTAGTTGGAGTTCGACTTTATTTTGGAAATCACTTATGTAAAGACCATTGACATTTAATAGTCTGTCAGACACACTACCCTCTTCAGGCAGTGCTGCTGTCCAATGATGTCACCATTGCTACCCCACAGATAGAGGAGCCATGCTAAAGCCGGCCATATGTGTATTGAAATTTAGTAGGTTCAGCACGGACTGGGCGAATTTTGATCTATGTAAGGGCTAGCTGGTTGTACACAAGTTGATCCATTGATTGACTTGTGTACAATCAGCCTGTCAGGTTTTTTCCAGAAAGTTCAGTACCGCCAGCTGTACCCGGCAATACTGATCATTGTATTCTGCCTTCCCCGCTGGCAGAATACAATAGCTTGGCCGGAGTGAATCCCTCATACACAGCAAATGTTTGGATGGGGGGAATCAGTTCACTGTACATCATGTATGGTCTGCCTAAGACAGTAAAAGTGTTACAGGCCAGATCAGAAAGTGAAAATAAAAAGGAAAAAAAGCAAGAAAATAAAAAGACTAAAGCCATCACCACATCTAATAATTGATAAGCTAAATTATATAACATTTTTGTTTTGGGGTTTAGATATGCTTTAAGACACACAGACACCGGTCAATTACCAGCCAAGTTAGGCCTAATGTTCGATTATTCTTCAGACAAAGTAAAAATCCCATCACACCATCACATCATCTGATCTTGTATAGCAACCATTTCTAAGGTTCCCCCACACAAACTGGTTAGACTGGCCATAGACGACCTAAATTTTAGCAGATTCCTACTAAATCAGCTGAAATTAGAGCTGTGGGTGGCCCTATAAGCACCACCTGACTCAACAAAAGTGGATTTAAAAATTGACTGAGCCAGGTGGAAAATTGCATCCTGACAGATTTAGGCTCCTTTCACACAGCAGTCCATCAAACGGACTTCGCTTTTCTCAGCGGGGGATTAAGCCGCCAATCCCCCGCTGAGCAGGAGGATGACAGCTGTGTCTCCGCGCTGTGTGCGGAGACACAGCTGTCAGTTCCCTATGCATCTCTATGGGGGAAATCAGATGGGAACGGACCGTCAGTCTGTTCTCATCCGATCCTATCCGATCCGCTGGACGGATGGAAAATAGGGTTTCCATCCATCCAGATTTGACGGATCGGATTGGGTGTCAGCGGACATGTCTCCGCTGACATCCGATCCCCCATAGAGATGCATGGGGGGACCGTTCAGATCCGCCAAAAAAACGGACAGGCGGATCTGAACGGTCCG
This sequence comes from Pelophylax lessonae, assembly GCF_965119305.1. NCBI lineage: Eukaryota > Metazoa > Chordata > Amphibia > Anura > Ranidae > Pelophylax > Pelophylax lessonae. Next base: position 561,771,285 of record NC_138771.1, on the reverse strand, counting down.
CCTGTGTGAAAGGGGCCTTAGTCAATGTTCTCAGGCAGCTGTGACTGGAAGTAGAGATCCCTCTACCCACACTGTTTAGGCCCCTTTCACACATGCTGTCCGTTTGTCCGTTTTTCATCCATCCGTTGATGGATGAAAAACGGACATCAATGTATCTCTATGTAAAAACGGATGATCATCAGTTAACATCCGTTTTCAGCCGCTTCCGTCAATGTCCGTTTTTTGGAACGTATGAATGCCCTATTTTTCATCCGTCAAAAAAACAGATCGGATGAAAAATGGATGACAACGGATGAAAAACAGATAACTGACGAAAAACGGATGAAAAACGGATAACAACTGAAGAAAAACGGATGAAAAATGGATGAAAAACGGATGGAAAACTGATACATTTTGACGTGACTGAACTGATGAACTGAACGGACCGTATGTGTGAAAGGGGCCTTAGTGTATACTGGGGAATCCTAGGCAGAATAAGCGACAATTAAGCCATATATAAGGCTAACTTTAGTATGTTAGTAAATATTTAAAGGGATAGTTCACCTTTACAGAAAACATGTAAAAGTTGAACACCAATACCATCCCAAACCCCTTGTCGCGCCTGCACATGCGGCCAAAGATCCGGTGCTGTCAGCACCCCCACAGCCACTCCAGTGGTCCAGGAATATCAAATTCCTGTTCTTCCTCCTCTTCTCTGTGCAGCCCTTGTGAGACGGAGCAGAGGGATTCACTGTGATGGCGCTGACCAAATCAGGATTGTTCTGCTCCGTCCCGGAAGCACTGCACAGAGAAGAGAGAATAGCGAGGATTTCCCTGGAGCACTGAACCAGCTGTGGGGGTCTCATGGCTCAGGATTAGGGGTGTGTTTGGGAGGGTGTACATTATTAGTTTACATTTTTCTGTAAGAGTGAACTAACACTTTAAAGTAAAGCTAGCATACATGGCTTGTAAAGGAGAGATCAAACAAATTCCCCCATCAAATGTTTTCTGTTCAGCAAGCCGGGTGAATAAAAAAAAACAGAAACAATGAGAGTTGGATGGAGGAATCCCCCCCAGCCAGGACTTTGTATTCTGACAGCGGGACCTGCTGCTATCAGAATACACTGATAAGTGGGTGCAGCCGCTGATCTAGAAAGGTTTTCCAGCATTCCCCTTCAACAAAAGCAGAGATGGGAGCACACAGATCATAATTTATCAGGTCTCTGCCATCAGTGTATGGCAGCCTTGGTATTAGACCCGCTGGATTAGAATGACAGCCCGGCAACTAGTGACAAGAAGTGATCAGCAATGGCAGACCACAGTACAGTGCTCCTTTAATAAGGAAACGTTTCTACAGGATACAGGAGCCCTTTAATATTCACCTAACATAAAAAATGCCATAAATCTAGTTCTTCACAAGGTCCCACCTTTCGCACTGCGAGCTGCTTCGAGAACTGCTCTGTCCGGACTCATGCTGGGCATCCAGGAGGATCTTCTCCATGTCTCCATTGTGGATAGAGGAGGACGATGGCACATGTTCCAGGCCTCCATTCCTGTTGCTGTCTACATTATTCCCATTGCTGTTCATTTGGAGCTCCACCCAGGAACCTGTTAGAAGAAGCGAAGTGCACTCGTTAGCCAGGATGAAACTGAGAACTGTCCGCACAATCTAATCAGACAGAGCAGAGAGGAGAGGGCCAG